>NW_027195789.1:0-17500 GCF_038502225.1 Cherax quadricarinatus
AAGACATTGTCACCACCAGAGAGGGACGTTACATCTGAGCGTGGTGTCATCGGAGAGCCGTCGCTTCCAGAAAGTCGGAGACATGATAATTTGGGACGTGATGGTGGTTTGGAGTCGTCCGCTGAATCATTAAACCATTCTCATGTAGAGGTGGAGGTTCATAGAGAGGCAACATCTGATCAAGATATGTGTAACGTGACGGTCACGAGAAAGAGGGCGGCTACGTCAGATTCTGATGACGTCCTTACGCCTGCACAAAGGCCTGGGAAACAGACTGAGGTGAAGTGTGAAGGTAGGTGGTAGTAGCCATGATAGGAGGCACCGGAAGAAGGGGGGAGGGAAAGAGAGCACTCTGAAGGTGTCAAACTTAAATTCAAGCTCTGGAGTTGTAAAGAGTGATGAGAGGAAGCAGGGGTGGAAACTTTAATAGGCCTTAGGTGTATGTCTGTAAATGTTAATGGGTTGTGTAGCAGTATGAAGAGAGATTGGTTTCGTAATTTCCTGAACAAATCTAGAGTGGATGTTGTGTTCCTGCAGGAGCACAATTTTAAAGAGGGTAGGGTGTTGGAGGTGGCAGGATTTCGAGTAGTTACCCTGCCATCTCCCCGTCTAAAAGGTGATGTGGGAATTTTAATAAGGGAGACGAGCCCGTTTGTTTTGCAGAGAAGCGAGGGAGGAGGGGGAGGGAGGGTGTTGCGTGTGGATGGGTGGTGGATGGGTAAGCGTGTGTCTTTTGTGAGTGTGTATGCGCCGGCAGAAAATAACATAAAGGTAAAGAATGATTTTGTGTGTGAGGATCTTGTGTTTTTCTTAAGTGCACTGCCAGAGGTGGCGATAGTTGGTGGGGACTGGAATAGTGTAATCAGGGTGGCTGATGTGGACCCAAGAGGGGCTGGATATATGTCTGTGGCTCTTAGGGATTTATTAAGGGATGTTAGGTTACGTGATGCCTTCGGGGGGGGCGGTGTGGGAGACTGAATATACGTTTGTTAGGAGTGGATATGCTGCGAGACTAGATAGAGTGTACCTTTCTCAGGGAGTGTATGTGAAATCTTTCAGTACTGTTGAGGCTACAATGTCAGATCATAGGGCAGTGGTGGTGGAGGTTGGGTGGGGGACACTCGCGGACATATATAGAAGTTATTGGAAATTAAATATAAGTGTGTTAGGTGATGAGGAGGGGTTGGAGGGGTTTTCAGTCCTATGGAGGGAGCTTAGTGTGGAAGAACAGGGAGTGGATGACATTGTGACATGGTGGGATAGTGTTGCAAAGGAAAGGATTAGAAAGTTTTATGTGAGAGAAGGAAAACGTATTAATAATTTAAAATATGGACTGGCTAACTATTTAGAGGATAGGTTAAGAGGTTGCTATGGGCGGGGGGTGGGGTGGAATAATTTTCCTATGGATGAAATAGCTGAAATAAAGGGGAGGTTGAGGGTGTTGCAAAATGAAAGGTTTCAAGCTGTAAGGGTGCAGGCAGGGGTGGAAGAAGTGCTTTGGGGAGACAAGCCGTCAGTGTGTGTTTTGCGGCATCAAAAGCAAAGGCAGGCGGTGACAGCTATCCCATGTTTAGAGGTAACGGAGATGGTTGGGAATTATAGAGCAGGGCAGGAGATACGAACCACGAAGGGGATGTGTGCGTATGCGGAGGCTTGGTACGAGAAGTACTGGAGCAGTGGGGGGGTGGGTGACGTGGCGTTGGACAAGGTGTGTACGTATGTGACGTGTAATTTAGGAAATAGTGATAGAAAGGCTTTAGGTGGGACTATTACGGCAGAGGAAATAGAGAATGCGTTAAGGGGAATGAGGAAGGGGAAAGCGCCGGGTATTGACGGTCTCCCAGTAGAATTTTATTTACAACATTGGACGTTAATAAGGGGATTTATAGTTAGGTTATTTAATCGTATGAAGGAGAAGGGTAAGTTGGGGGAGAAGCAGGTAACAGCAGTTGTAGTGTTGGTCCCGAAGGTCAAGGGGCAGCCCACCCTTCGGGAGTACCGAGCCATATCACTGATGTGTGCAGACTACAAAGTGTTCGCAAAAATTTTAGGTAATAGGTTCAAATGTGTTGTGGGAAGGGTCGTGTCAAAATCTCAGTTTGGGTTGCCGGGAAGGTCGATGATTGAAGGACATGGGATACTGAGAAGTTTTGTGGAAGATAAGGGTGGGGGTGGAGGGGCGGCTTTGTTGGCTCTAGATTGGCAGGGAGCATATGATTGAGTGGAAAGGGGAGCTTTGCAGGTTATACTTAGGAGACAGGGTTTTGGGGAGGAAATAGTCGAGTGGGTAAATACGTTATACAAGGGGGCGAAAATGAGGATACAGATTAATGGGTGTATGGGGAGGGATTTTGCAATGGGTAGAGGCCTTAGACAGGGATGCCCCATGTCCCAACTATTGTTTGCGTGTTTCCAGGACCCCTTTTATAGAATGGTTGACCGTAGCTTATGTACGCCATGTGAGGGAAGTGTGGGGGGTGGGAGTGCCTGGCCGGGTTTAATTGGATATGTTGACGACACCACTGTTCTCATTCGTGAAGGGATGTCAATGGGAGTGTTGGACGAAGTTGTGCAATTATTTGGAAGTGCCACGGGTATGCAGGTAAATAGTGCGAAGTCAAGGTGCATGGGGATGGGTTCTTGGGTGGGGGGTGTAGGGGGGAGATGTAATGTTGTTAAAGAATGGGAGGTGTCATTAAAGATTTGTGGTATTATTTATAAGGATGACATGGTTGCGGCGCGGGAGGAAAACTCGGATAGGTTATTGGAAACGATCGTGGGGCGTCTAGGTGTTCTGAGACCCCAGCACCTAACTCTTATACAGAGAGTCATAGTCGTAAACATTTTATTGTATAGTAAGATTTGGCATGTTGCAGCTGTGTTCCCAATTACAGGGACAGCGATTGCGGGGATTCTAAGATGGGTGTACAAATTTTTGTGGGGTTCACGTTGTGATTGGTTACGGAGGGAAGTTGTAATGTTACCAGTAAGTCAGGGTGGGTTGGGGTTGATGGATTTGAGACGGAGGGCTAAATGTGTGTTTATTAAATGGGAAGTGTTGCGTGAGGGTGTGAACACGGGGCAGTTGGGAAGGATACACGACAGGCTGGGTATGTGGTATCGAGGAATGGAGTTGAGGGAATGCGAAATCGTTTTGAGGGCTGTGATGTTGGTTAGGGAACTGAGAAAGGTTCGTATAAGGGTTTTGTGTAGGTTACTTGTAGGTAGGTGCGTTATCCCAGTTGAGGGTTTGTTCCCCATGTATGCGTGGAAGAGTATTTGGTTTAGATTTAGTAAAATGAAGTTAAACCCTCGGGCGCGTGAGGTAATGTTTCGTTTTCTGCATGGGATCCTTCCGTCTGGTGAGATACTACGAAACAGACAGGTTGTAGAGGGTGGGGGGTGTGGTATCTGTGGAGGAGATGAGACAGCGTTCCATGTAGTTTACTTTTGTGAAGGGCTAGAGGAGGTCAGGTGCTGGTTAAGTAGGTTGGTACAGAGGGTCGGGGGTCGTGGGGTGTCGGTTTTGCGTGCTTTAAGTCTAGATATGGGTGGGTTAGACGAGGGTGTCATAAGAGCTTTAGATTATATCATGGTAGATTATATATATACATATATATATATATATATATATATATATATATATATATATATATATATATATATATATATATATATATATATATATATATATATATAATGTCGTGGGTGATGAGGGGGAGAGGGGATAGTGGGGAGAGAAGGAAGGTTCTTGCGGTAACGTTCTATCGTACGATGTGTCGTAACAGAGATTTGTATGGGAGGAGGTGGGATCAGGATTTCTCAGAGGGGTATAGAATGCTAACGTTAGGGATTCTCATAAATCTGTGATTGATAATGAGTGAATGAAGGGGTTTTCATAGGTTGGAGGGAGTCAGGGGGTCACAGCGGGCTCGCCTCCTTTGGGGGGGTTGGGTCGTGAGAGTGTTGTGTATGTGGGTTTGGAATGGTTTCCTGGTTGTCATGGAGACTTTATGGCAGCCAAGTGTGGATGTAGAGCTCAAGGTCTCGTTATGTTAGATATAACACTTTTCAGAATGTAGGTATAATATAGTAGATTTTTTATGTATAATTTTGATGTGGATCAGTATTGTATGACACGATTCTTGAGTAATAAGTTCTTGGCGACATGAAGTGTTTTAATTTGTATTTATGTTACGTGCTGGGGTTTTGCATGATGAGATATACTTAGATACTGTTTTGCTTTGTGCATACAGTGCATCTGATTAATGTGATTTTGTGAAATTGTTTGTGTGGGTGCGTGTGTGTGTGTATATATATATATATATATATATATATATATATATATATATATATATATATATATATATATATATATATATATATATATCCCTTTCTATTGTATTGAGCCTTTGTAATGGGTCAGACGTTATGTAATACTTTATATATGTATGATTCGATTCTTTTTAAAGTTTATAATTATGGTCTGTACCCTGATATCGGTTTGGTGTCAATGCTAAGTTCTTGATGTTAAGTTTTAGTCTGTATGGTATACAGACATATCGAAGACAGTTTAGTGACGTAGTCCATTTGTGTCTGAGATTGTATATGGGTTTATTGTAACAGTATAGAGCTTCAGTTATTGTGTTCTAAGCTGTATTCTTTTTCTGTTTATTCGTATGTTGGTATATGTACAGCTGTATTGTTAGGGATACGTATCTAGATGTTCTAGTTAGATTATGATGTTAGGTTTTGGTTTTTGATTAATGCGAAGGATGGGATTTAACTGATATAACTTCTCTGTATATTTTATGTTCAAGTGTGTTGAGCCTTTGTCAGATGTCATGTTATATGTACAATTTATATATATGCAAGGTTTTGCATCAATGAATGTGTATATATGTCAATTCATGACCCTGTGACAAGTATTTTTTTTTTTTAGCTATGTTGTTGCCGTAAGTTCTTGTTGTATGTTTGGCAGCAATATCTTGCCAGCATGTAGGTGCAAGCAGTTTTGTCAGTTAATTTGATTGAGATCCATACTGTTTCTTTATTTTTGTTAAACTGTATTGGTTTTAAATAAAATATAAAAAAAAATTAAATATAATTTAGTGTTCCATAACATTAATGGTGTAAAATATACTACGATTAATATATTACAGTACTTGACAATATAAAGATTGTGGTTGCAGGGGTCGAGTCACAGCTGCTGGCCCCGCCTCTTCGCTGATTATGTGTGTGTGTGTGTGTGTGTGTGTGTGTGTGTGTGTGTGTGTGTGTGTGTGTGTGTGTGTGCGCATGTGTGTACATTTTTGTGTGCCAGCGTTTGTGTGTGCGTGTATATTTGTGTGTGTTTGCGTCTGTTTGCGTGTTTGCGTGCGCGCGCGCGCGTGTGTGTATGTGTGTGTGTGTGTGCATGTGATGTGTATGTGTATGTATGTTTTTGTGTGTGGAAGCGTGTGTTGTACATACAAAAATTGCTATTTTGAGACCAGTCATTTAGATTTATTAGGCTCCTCATACCTATCCATTGCCAGGAAGTCAATAAAGATTACAGGCGAAAAATAAAAACTTAAAATATTTACCTTTTAATTAAAATTACGTTATTGAGAAAAAGCGATATTACATTTAGAATCAGCGTTCCAAATATTAGTGACATTAGCAGAGGCGTTGCTAGGGTTGGTGTCCCCCAGGGCGGCATCTTTGGTGTCACCCCCATGAAATCCAAGGCGGGGGGATGGGGGGAGTAAACTCCAGTTACGTCACTACTGCATGACCAGTGACTTTATTAATGATAAAATAAATAATCGTAGCAATACTGAGGAAACATAAACTCAAATATCACTTTAAGTGCAGCTAACACATCCTACATTTATTATTCTTCAACAATGCCAAAAAAAAAAACTTAGAAAATAAAGAAAAACATTGCAATATGAAAGAAACACTAGTTCCGATTTGACCTTGAGTACAGGTAACATCTCAGTGAATCAGATCTTACATTTCCTTGCCTTCAATCCTGCAAAATCATCTATCACCTCATCAAAATCAATGCTGTCAACTGACCCATTTTCTATGGATAACATTGATATGTCAGAGATTCTGGTTCGACTCTTTGTGGACCGTAAATAGTTTTTAATCAGCTTCAAATTGGAGAAACTCCTTTCACAAGAAGCCACAGAAACACGTATAGTAAGGAACAACCTCAGGCAGAGTGTCAGAGTTGGAAGAAATTCAATGAAATACCATTCAACTATGAATGTTAGTACATCCAGTGCAGTCCAGTGCTTAACTTTTTCAAGATCAACATCAGCAGCTTGCAGGTGTCTCCTTAGTCTTGGTATTTCAAGCATGAGCTCATTCTTGCATATTTCATTATAGAAGACTGTGAGTCTTCAAGCCATCACCTTCAATTCTTCTTCAGTAGCTTGTACAAGATTCTTTGAATGACCACAAACATGGCTGCCACGTCCTTTATTGCTTTTGATCGTATCTCGAGTTCATTATGAAAACGATCAGTGCACTCCAACATCACCATCTTGTCTTCTTCCTGTAGAGTGAGTCCGGAATCTCTTGCCTGCTCCCCTGCCATCCTTTTCTTTAACCTGATTCTTCTCTCTGTTGGAAATCCATACTTCTCACATTTCGAAAGTGCTGTTGTATTGAACTTTCCACTATGCGATCTCGCCCTTCATTCAAAAATAATCGTAGTGCGTCTAACTTCACCACCACTTTGTCAAGAGTTAAATCCTTAGTCTGCAAGTACTGCTGTGCACGCTGAACCTCCCGAAGTATGTCACACCAGAAATACAGATAACACACAAATGTGAAATCACACACAGCAGGGAGAAACCCTCCACCCGGAGTGCCCAAGAAAGAAGACAGAAGAAAGAAGAAGATGAAGGACACCCCCCACCGGGGGCCACCGCCGGGTCACCATCTAGAGAAGACCCGGACCGGAAGTATCGGCAAATCCCTAATGAATGAATGAAGCAGGGAGAAGACCTTGTGCTGCTCCTCTTGTATCCAAATTTTCCCGTGGATCGCAAAGAGCTTCAGTCACTGCCACAAATTTCTCGAAAGATTCCGCTACTGGTTTCATTGCATTGTAATGAGAACTCCATCTTGTTGTTGATAATCTTTCCAAAGAGACTACAGTATGGTCCATTAATACATCCCATCGATGGGTGGAGGAGGCAAAGAATGTATACGCTGACTCAAGACTACCAACAAATTTTACACATGATGAATTCTCGGCAAAAGAATGCTGACCACACAAGTTCAATGAATGGTCCACACAACCACTGAAAATTGCCTTCTTGTTCTTTTCTTTAAGAATGGCTTGTACACCTCCATGGACCCCAGCCATGGTGGCAGCATTGTCATATCCCTGAGCACGGCACAGCATGAAGTCCAGTCCATCACTTTCCAGCTTTTTCAGGAAATCAGAACTGATATCAGCAGCTTTTTTGCCATTCAAAGGAAAAAAAAAAACAAGAAAAACTTCCTTCACTTGAACTCTTCCATCCTCCATTTGCAAGTACCTGATAACTTCTGACATTTGGTCAGTGTGTGTCACAGCTGGTGTACTGTCAAACATAACGCTGTAGTATACAGCTCTCTTGATATCAGTAACGAGTTTCTCTTTGACTCGATTTACCAGAACACTTAAAAACTCATTTTGAGTTGATGGCGAGAGATACGAAACTGATGACCTGTGTTCACTTGAGCTGCACTTCAGTCTCATTAGGTGCTCTTTTATCAGAGGATCATACTTAGCTATTAATTCAACCATCTCAAGAAGTTTCCTCTATTTGATGAGAATTCGTCCTCCCTGTGGCCGCGAAATGCTAAGTTCTGTTTAGCCAGAAACAGTGTAATCTCGAGCAACCTGTACAATATTTCCTTCCACCTTTTCTTCTGGATTTCCATTGAAACGATTATTTCTGCATCAATGGTTTTGTTCACCCTTAAACCGGTTGCCATGGTTTTCCAATTCTCGAGGCAACGTAGGTGCTCATCAGAAGTTTCATGATTGTGTACTTTTGGGTTCAGCTTCCACCATGTTTGAAACCCAGTCACAAACTTTGATGTTATACTTGTAACACTAGAGGTAAACAATCTACAGCAGTAACAGTATAATTTCCCACTGACTGGCGAGTATACCATCCATGATCGCAAAACTTTCTCACAATTCTGCATCTGTTTGTAGAACCATTCTTTAGAAAGCTGACGCTCATCGCCTTTTGCATTTTTTCTCTTTGTAACACGAAAAGGGCCATCCTTGTTCTGATAAACATAACTACCTCTTTTGATGATTTCAATCCTGGAATAGTCTGGAATTGGAATTTTCCAGGAAGAACGTCACACATCGATGCTAACTCTCGCAGACTCTTATTCCCTTCATTACTCTCGCTTATATTATCATTGACGGAGTCAGAATCGACATCAGTGTTATCAGTAAGATAACACTGAGATACTGAACCATAGACTCAGCCATTTTTCGCATTAGCTGAACTTTTTTATTTTTTGCCTGCCATTGTTGACATCCAGGAGGCCTCTTAGATTTACACATTCCATCAGGCATGATATTATATCAATGATCTGAAAAAAGAATGCCAGGTTCACCGTTTTGGTTCTACTGAATATTCGGTAATTTTTAATGGTGACAAAGAAATAAATGGTGCCAATTTTATTATCCTACTGAGGATGAAATGAAGTTAGGAAAGGAAACAAGTGGGTTAAGTTCAGATGAAATTAAGACTAACCATTAATAACTGTTGTTTCATGATTGCATTAATTTTTTCAATAGAACCTAATTTGGATATTTAACTCACTCTAACCAGAATGAGAGCAAAGCAGAAAAAATTATGCCTACTTTCCAATTAATTGGAAAAAATAATCATAATGGTCATTATGGATGTAATACTAATGTGTACCATATTATTTGGTAAGACTCCTGGCCCTATAGGCTTTACTCCACAAGAATTGGTAACAAGGCATGGTTAAAATGGATATCAATAAATAACAAAAAGGCACAATACCGTGACTGGAGCAATACACTAATAACCCGCACACAGGAGAGAGGAGCTCACGACGACGTTTCAGTCCGACTTCGACCATTTACAAAGTCTCACTAACAGAAAGCACGAACGAACGAACGTTAACAGAAAGCAGAGGGGAAGGTAGTATATATAGGCCAACAGACAGGGACGGGACAAGAGAGGTAGTAGGAAAAGAGGAAGAGAGGTAGTCGTAGAGGTAGTAGTAGTATAGTGGAGCGAGTCAAATACTAAGAAAGAGGAGCACTGCAAGGGAGCTAGGGGCCCACAAGGGAGCTAGGGGCCCACAAGGGAGCTAGGGGCCCACAAGGGAGCTAGGGGCCCACAAGGGAGCTAGGGGCCCACAAAAGGCAGGAACAAAAACACAGAGGGAGTGGGGGAAATAATAATGGACCAAATACCCAAGGCAGAAGAAAGAAAACCCAAAGGAGAAAGAGGAAAGGAGGAGGAGGAAAAAAGAAACAGGTTAAGTCACGGGTGTTCTGAAGTGTGGAGCATTTTACAATGTAATGGGAAAGGAAGGCATCTACAGAGACGAAGCCACGACTAAGATTCATACAAAGAAAGGTAGGTAAGACACATAGGTAACAGATAGTTCCAGACTATGGAACAGAACATCTCCAGGCTGAGGGACTGACAACCTCAAATCTGCGACTTCAAGGGTGATGGACTGATTACATAGTCTACACATCTCTACTACTCCTGCCTAATTTCTGTACACGACTGAAGAACTGAAGAAGCCTACTGTGTAGGCAAAACGTTTCGGAATAAAGTTACCTAACTGTTACCTATGTGTCTTATCTACCAACCTGTCGGTATTGTATACCATTTTGATATTCACTCATACAAGGAAAGTTGTGTATGTAGATGACATCTTTGCTCTTTGTCCTGAAGACTCTAGGCACTGTGTGGCTTCATCAGTACAATACAAAGTGGGCCAACAGGCCTGCTGCAGTGTTCCTCTTTTCTTATGTTCCTATGTTGTATAAGTGTCTCAATCTTCAGTGGGAATCTAATTCCTTGCTTCCTTTCCTTGATGTTAATATCCACCTCTCAGATACAGGTTTTGGTTTTTCCGTGTAGCACAAGCCTATGTACAGTGGCATATACATTCACTACTGTGATAAATGGTTTGAAAACTGACAAGTTGAAGATTGAGACACATATGCAACATATGGGAATCTTTATTAAGGAAACGTTTCGCCACACAATGGCTTCTTCAGTCCAATACAAAGTAGAGAAGGGCAACGTTTCACTTTCCAGGAACTTTGTCAAGCTGATACAAACAACACATGGACACAGAGGGTATATATAGGCTTTGAGTGAGGTGTAGTACAAGTAGAGGTAGTAGTAGTTGTAGTTTTTATGTTCTTATACATGTGGTGGGAAAACTTTGGGTAGGGGTAGTTTTGATAAGGACCTGCCTTGTATGGTCCAGTAGGCCTTCTGCAGTGTTCCTCCATTCCTGTGTTGTTACGTACCACGGTTATTTCAGCATTTCATGAATGTCAGTTCTCACCCGTTCATATATCTTGATTCATAAACATGACTGATATCAACAATAAGCAAAAGTAAAGGCAACATTTAGGCAACTTTATTTAGGAATAAAGTTGCATGTGTGTCTTGCCTATCAAACTGTCGGTATTGTATACCATTTTGTTATTCAAGAATAAGTAAAGCTCAAAATATGATAATTACCCGACCCTTTGTCTGTTTAACCCAGCCACATATACACCACCTGGACCAAACTCACTGGTGGGCGGTGCAGCAGACACAGTAAGTAACGTCACTGATGAAAATAAGACACATGTGTCTTATTTTCATCTTGTCGGTATTATATACCATTCTTACACAACTTGTCAGACACTGCAACATCATGGAATCTTGATTCTGAGGACATGTACATAACCTTCACGGCTACGACAACTACTACTACAACTAACCCATCTCTTTGGGAAGGACCTACTTCCACTGGGGAATCCCACCTACCAGTGATTATGCCCTCGTCTGCTGCACCTGACGTTACTATATAAGCGCCAGGCTCCTTTCTTCTGCTTCAGAATCTCCACGACTATGGTGCTCTTCGCACCTACTCCTAGGTTGAGGGACTGATTACCTCATCTTCTGTACATAGTTCTACTGTACATAGTTATGTCCTAGAATTTGTATTGATAAAGCCACTGGATGGCGAAACGTCTACAATAAAGATACCCAGATGTTGCACATGTGTCTTATTTTCATCTTGTCGGTATTATATACCATTCTTACACAACGTCACTGATGACTGATCATAGTGATGCCAGGGCGATTAAGGGTTTTTCCAAAACATCATAAATAAAATTGTCGATTTATCGTAGTTTATCATATAGCGTCATTGATTTTCCCTATATAGGCCTAATTGTACTCTGTAATCATATAATAGGCTATATAGAAACAAAGGATTTTTCTCTTATGTTGCTGCAGCACTGCCTAGTATGGGTCAGTAGGCCTGCTGCAGTGTTCCTCATTTCTTATGTTTTTAGTGTCACCTTCTTTAGAGGCTCTGTGGTGTCACCCCCCAAATGGTGTCACCCGGGGCGCCCCCCCCGCCCCCGCTCCCCCCCCCCTAACGACGCCTCTGCACATTAGGTAGGCTTCTGTTATGAAAATAAAGAAATTTATGCATAACTCTAAGGATTGTACAACCCAGGGTTGACTACCATCACCACTGAGAGCACTGTGCTACCAGTGATGTGTTCACCACTGTTGGTTATTGTCACTGTCAGCACCACTGAGAGCACTGTGCTACCAGTGATGTGTTCACCACTGTTGGTTATTGTCACTGTCAGCACCACTGAGAGCACTGTGCTACCAGTGATGTGTTCACCACTGTTGGTTATTGTCACTGTCAGCACCACTGAGAGCACTGTGCTACCAGTGATGTGTTCACCACTGTTGGTTATTGTCACTGTCAGCACCACTGAGAGCACTGTGCTACCAGTGATGTGTTCACCACTGTTGGTTATTGTCACTGTCAGCACCACTGAGAGCACTGTGCTACCAGTGATGTGTTCACCACTGTTGGTTATTGTCACTGTCAGCACCACTGAGAGCACTGTGCTACCAGTGATGTGTTCACCACTGTTGGTTATTGTCACTGTCAGCACCACTGAGAGCACTGTGCTACCAGTGATGTGTTCACCACTGTTGGTTATTGTCACTGTCAGCACCACTGAGAGCACTGTGCTACCAGTGATGTGTTCACCACTGTTGGTTATTGTCACTGTCAGCACCACTGAGAGCACTGTGCTACCAGTGATGTGTTCACCACTGTTGGTTATTGTCACTGTCAGCACCACTGAGAGCACTGTGCTACCAGTGATGTGTTCACCACTGTTGGTTATTGTCACTGTCAGCACCACTGAGAGCACTGTGCTACCAGTGATGTGTTCACCACTGTTGGTTATTGTCACTGTCAGCACCACTGAGAGCACTGTGCTACCAGTGATGTGTTCACCACTGTTGGTTATTGTCACTGTCAGCACCACTGAGAGCACTGTGCTACCAGTGATGTGTTCACCACTGTTGGTTATTGTCACTGTCAGCACCACTGAGAGCACTGTGCTACCAGTGATGTGTTCACCACTGTTGGTTATTGTCACTGTCAGCACCACTGAGAGCACTGTGCTACCATTGTGTCAGCACCACTGAGAGCACTGTGCTACCAGTGATGTGTTCACCACTGTTGGTTATTGTCACTGTCAGCACCACTGAGAGCACTGTGCTACCAGTGATGTGTTCACCACTGTTGGTTATTGTCACTGTCAGCACCACTGAGAGCACTGTGCTACCAGTGATGTGTTCACCACTGTTGGTTATTGTCACTGTCAGCACCACTGAGAGCACTGTGCTACCAGTGATGTGTTCACCACTGTTGGTTATTGTCACTGTCAGCACCACTGAGAGCACTGTACTACCAGTGATGTGTTCACCACTGTTGGTTATTGTCACTGTCAGCACCACTGAGAGCACTGTGCTACCAGTGATGTGTTCACCACTGTTGGTTATTGTCACTGTCAGCACCACTGAGAGCACTGTGCTACCAGTGATGTGTTCACCACTGTTGGTTATTGTCACTGTCAGCACCACTGAGAGCACTGTGCTACCAGTGATGTGTTCACCACTGTTGGTTATTGTCACTGTCAGCACCACTGAGAGCACTGTGCTACCAGTGATGTGTTCACCACTTTTGGTTATTGTCACTGTCAGCACCACTGAGAGCACTGTGCTACCAGTGATGTGTTCACTGTTGGTTATTGTCACTATCAGCACCACTGAGAGCACTGTGCTACCAGTGATGTTTTCACCACTGTTGGTTATTGTCACTGTCAGCACCACTGAGAGCACTGTGCTACCAGTGATGTGTTCACTGTTGGTTATTGTCACTGTCAGCACCACTGAGAGCTCTGTACTACCAGTGATGTGTTCACCACTGTTGGTTATTGTAACTGTCAGCACCACTGAGAGCACTGTGCTACCAGTGATGTGTTCACCACTGTTGGTTATTGTCACTGTCATCACCACTGAGAGCACTGTACTACCAGTGATGTGTTCACCACTGTTGGTTATTGTCACTGTCAGCACCACTGAGAGCACTGTACTACCAGTGATGTGTTCACCACTGTTGGTTATTGTCACTGTCAGCACCACTGAGAGCACTGTACTACCAGTGATGTGTTCACCACTGTTGGTTATTGTCACTGTCAGCACCACTGAGAGCACTGTACTACCAGTGATAAGTTCACCACTGTTTGCTATTGTCACTGTTAGCACCGCTGTGAGTACTGTCCTACCAGTGATGTGTTTACCACTGTTAGGTATTGTACCTGTCAGCACCGTTGAGAGCACTGTGCTACCAGTGATATGTTCACCAATGTTGTTATTGTCACTGTCAGCACTGCTGTGAGTACTGTGCTACCAGTGATGTGTCCACTGATGTTATTGTCACTGTCAACACCGCTGAGAACACTGTACTACCAGTGATGTGTTCACTGTTGTCACTGTCAGCACCGCTGAGAACACTGTGCTACCAGTGATGTATTCACTGCTTGTCGCTGTCAGCACCGCTGAGAGGACTGTGCTACCAGTGATGTGTTTACTACTGTTGGTTATTGTCACTTTCAGCATCACTGAGAGCACTGTGCTACCCCTGGTATTGTTCCTCGATGACGGTTCCTCTTCATACGCATATTGCAACCCATCTGTTGACAGGACAACGGCAGGTTTCCACTTATTATCTTTAACTGTCAGTTTTGGCATTTCCGAGAATTTTTTTTGCAACTAATTATAAGGTATACCACGCATTTTTCTCCTCACAGACTAGTATATAGTTCAACTCCTCATCTCAAAGAAACTCGCGAATCTTTGGACCAACCAATTCATCCCCATTGATTTTTGCATCATTGAGCCTCGAGGATTTACTACCGAGGTTCTTTAATATTGCCACCGTTTTGTCCAGACTATAGCGTGTAAACGTTGTAACAAAATCAAGCTCGGGTCTTCAGGTAGAGAATACCGAACATTTTTTGTTCAAGGGTTCACTGAGTGTCAGGGTGGCTAATACTTTTTGATATAATAAGTCCTCGTCCGGGTATCCCACTCAAAGAAAACAGCAATACTTGGTGTAGTCTAGCAGCAGTACAAGGAAAATAGCAGCAACTTCATTCGCCACAAAGATGCCACTGATGGTTGTTGCGAGGGGAAAGTCAGTTCTGCATAACAAAAGTTATAATGTTCACGTAGTTAAGGGGCATCTTTTTCCAAAGTTAGCTGAAAAAGTCAGCATCAAAAGCAAATAGTAAACTGACTTTGACGCGCGAGCACTGCATGACTTATGGGAATGTACTGAAATAGTTTAGTTACTCTGGTAAGTAGGTTGATAGAATATCTGAATTCTGAGAGAATCAACTGTATTTTGTCGTCAGACTTGACTTATAAACAAACGTTGCCATAACCAAAGCTGCACAATTGCTGGTCAATTCAGCACAAGTCCGTCCACATCATCACCTCCAAAAACAATAAGAAACTTGAAAAAGAAAACAGCTGCAGATGAGAAACAGTAGAAATTTCAAGTATTGTTTTAAATACTCATACACTGCGAAATTATTTAAATTACACCATGTCTGATTACATTTATCATCCTCCCTTCCCACATCATATGTAAGAGCAGCCTCCCTTCCCACATCAAGGGTAACAGGAACCTCCCTTCCCACATCAAGGATAACAGGAGCCTCCCTTCCCACATCAAGGGTAACAGGAACCTCCCTTCCCACATCAAGGGTAACAGGAACCTCCCTTCCCACATCATATGTAAGAGCAACCTCCCTTCCCACATCAAGGGTAACAGCAACCTCCCTTCCCACATCAAGGGTAACAGCAACCTTTCTTCCCACATGAAGGGTAACAGCAACCTTCAAGGGCAACCTCCCTTCCCATATCAAGGGTACAGCAACCTTAACAGCAACCTTTCTTCCCACATCAAGGGTAACAGGAACCTCCCTTCCCACATCAAGAGTAACAGGAACCTCCCTTCCCACATCAAGGGTAACAGCAACCTCCCTTCCCACATCAAGGATAACAGCAACCTTCCTTCCCACATGAAGGGTAACAGCAACCTTCCTTCCCACATCAAGGGTAACAACAACCTTCCTTCTCACATGAAGGGTAACAGCAACCTTCCTTCCCACATCAAGGGTAACAGCAACCTTCCTTCCCACATAAAGGGTAACAGCAACCTTCCATCCCACATGAAGGGTAACAACAACCTTCCTTCCCACATGAAGGGTAACAGCAACTTTCCTTCCCACATCAAGGTTTACAGCAACCTTCCTTCCCACATCAAGGGTAACAGCAACCTTCCTTCCCACATAAAGGGTAACAGCAACCTTCCTTCCCACATCAAGGGTAACAGCAACCTTCCTTCCCACATCAAGGGTAACAGCAACCTTCCTTCCCACATCAAGGGTAACAGCAACCTTCCTTCCCACATCAAGGGTAACAGCAACCTTCCTTCCCACATAAAGGGTAACAGCAACCTTCCTTCCCACATAAAGGGTAACAGCAACCTTCCTTAGAACATCAAGGGTAACAGCAACCTTCCTTCCCACACACCTTCCTTCCCACATCAAGGGTAAGCAACCTTCCTTCCCACATCAAGGGTAACAGCAACCTTCCTTCCCACATCAAGGGTAACAGCAACCTTCCTTCCCACATCAAGGGTAACAGCAACCTTCCTTCCCACATCAAGGGTAACAGCAACCTTCCTTCCCACATCAAGGGTAACAGCAACCTTCCTTCCCACATCAAGGGTAACAGCAACCTTCCTTCCCACATCAAGGGTAACAGCAACCTTCCTTCCCACATCAAGGGTAACAGCAACCTTCCTTCCCTCATAAAGGGTAACAGCAACCTTCCTTCCCACATCAAGGGTAACAGCAACCTTCCTTCCCACATAAAGGGTAACAGCAACCTTCCTTCCCACATCAAGGGTAACAGCAACCTTCCTTCCCACATCAAATGTAACAGCAACCTTCCTTCCCACATCAAGGGTACCAGCAACCTTCCTTCCCACATCAAGGTTAACAGCAACCTTCCTTCCCACATCAAGGTTAGCAGCAACCTTCCTTCCCACATCAAGGGTAACACCTTCCTTCCCACATCAAGGGTAACAGCAACCTTCCTTCTCACATCAAGGGTAACAGCAACCTTCCTTCCCACATCAAGGGTAACAGCAACCTTCCTACCCATATCAAATGTAACAGCAACCTTCCTTCCCACATCAAATGTAACAGCAACCTTCCTTCCCACATCAAATGTAACAGCAACCTTTCTTCCCATATCAAATGTAACAGCAACCTTCCTTCCCATATCAAATGTAACAGCAACCTTCCTTCCTACATCAAATGTAACAGCAACCTTTCTTCCCATATCAAATGTAACAGCAACCTTCCTTCCTACATCAAATGTAACAGCAACCTTTCTTCCCATTTCAAATGTAACAGCAACCTTTCTTCCCATATCAAATGTAACAGCAACCTTCCTTCCCATATCAAATGTAACAGCAACCTTCCTTCCCACATCAAGGGTAACAGCAACCTTCCTTCCCACATCAAGGGTAACAGCAACCTTCCTTCCCACATCAAATGTCATAAGCTTCTTCTATGTGGGGTTTTTTTGTAAATTGTTCCAGTGACTGTATTGTACCTTTTGCTTTTTTTACGATTTACAGGTGAAGGTGTAAAGGCGAATTACAGATGAAGGTGTAGGTGAACTACAAGGGCATACACAAGACGAATTACAGGTGAAGATGTAAGGACAAATTACAGGTGAATATGCAAGGTTCATTACAGGTGTGATGTGAACTACAGGTGAAGTATCGACCCTGAGTATAAACAACTCTGTTT
>NW_027195789.1:22500-40000 GCF_038502225.1 Cherax quadricarinatus
AGGAACACTGCAGAAGGCCTACTGGCCCATGCGAGGCAGGTCCAAGTCTCCTACCGGCTTAAGCCAATGCACCCAACCTAGTCAGGTCAAGTCACATTGACTTAAGGGAGGAACACGGCAACCGACCTGGTAGCACAAGCTATCAGGTCCAACTCACATCCACTCATGTATTTATCCAACCTATTTTTAAAGCTACACAACGTTCTGGCCTCTATAACTGTACTTGGGAGTTTGTTCCACTCATCCACAACTCTATTACCAAACCAGTACTTTCCTATATCCTTCCTGAATCTGAATTTTTCCAACTTAAAACCATTGCTGCGAGTCCTGTCTAGGCTAGATATTTTCAGCACACTATTTACATCCCCTTTATTTATTCCTGTCTTCCATTTATACACCTCAATCATATCCCCTCTAATTCTACGTCTTTCTAGAGAGTGCAGATTCAGGGCCCTTAGTCTATCCTCATAGGGAAGGTTTCTGATACATGGGATCAACTTTGTCATCCTCCTTTGTACATTTTCCAGAGCATTTATATCCATTCTGTAATACGGTGACCAAAACTGTGCAGCATAATCTAAATGAGGCCTAACCAAGGATGTATAGAGTTGAAGAACAACCTGAGGACTCCTATTATTTATGCTTCTTGATATGAAGCCAAGGATTCTATTAGCTTTATTGCGAACACTTATGCACTGTTGTCTTGGTTTCAGATTACTGGTAACCAGAACTCCTAAATCTTTTTCGCAATCCGTAATATTAAGATCTACATTATTTAGTTTATATGTGGCGTGGTTATTGTCCTGTCCAACATTTAGAACTTTGCATTTGTCTATATTAAACTGCATCTGGCACCTCTCCGACCACTGCATCAGTCTATTCAAATCTTCCTGGAGTGCTCGAATGTTCTCGTCAGAATGAATTCGACGGCCTATTTTGGTGTCATCTGCAAACTTGCTGATGTCGCTCTTTATGCCCTCATCTATGTCGTTTATGTATATTGTGAACAGCAGGGGGCCCAACACTGACCCCTGTGGAACACCGCTCGTGACGCTTCCCCACTCTGATTTCTCCCCATTTATGCAAACTCTCTGCTGCCTATTTGTCAACCATGCCTCTATCCAGGAAAAAATTTCTCCTCCTATTCCATGTGCCTTAATTTTCCTCAATAGTCTCTGATGTGGGACCTTGTCAAAAGCCTTATTGAAGTCCATATACACAATATCATATTCATTACCATGATCAACCTCCTCAAATACCTTAGTGAAAAAAGTTAATAAATTCGTAAGGCAGGAACGCCCCTTTGTAAAACCATGCTGAGATTCGTTGATTAATTTATGCTTTTCAAGGTGGCTACGAACTGCCTCGGCAATTATTGATTCCATAAATTTTCCCACTATGGAGGTTAGGCTTATTGGTCTATAGTTCGAAGCTAAGGACCTGTCACCTGCTTTGAAAATAGGTATCACATTTGCCATTTTCCACTTATCTGGCACCATGCCAGTTTGTAGTGATATGTTGAAAAGATTAGCCAAAGGTTTGCTAAGCTCCTCTTTACATTCCTTTAGAACCCTTGCATACAGTTCATCAGGGCCTGGGGATTTGTTAGGTTTTAATTTATCTATTTGCCTAAGAACCATGTCACTTGTGACTCTAATCGTGCACAGTTTATTATCGTCCTGTTCCACATAATTTATCATTTCTGGAATATCGCTGGTATCCTCCTGTGTAAAAACTGAGAGGAAGTATGTGTTAAAACTTCTACACATTTCCTTATCACTGTCAGTGAGCTGACCCGAGGAACTTTTGAGTGGGCCTATCTTGTCCCTGATCTTACTTCTGTATACCTGAAAGAATCCTTTTGGGTTAGTCTTCGAATCTCTTGCAACTTTAACCTCATAATCTCTTTTTGCTTTTCTAATTCCTTTTTTTATTTCTCTCTTTAACTGAATATATCGATTTCTTAATTGCCCCTCCCCTCTTTTGATTTGCCTATATATGCCTCTCTTTTGACCAATTATATATTTTAATCTATTGTTCATCCATTTAGGATCATTTTTGTTTGATCTGATTTCCCTATTTGGAACATAATTTGACTGAGCAGCTAGAACCATGCCCTGGAAAGCGTCATATCGGCAACCATCACCACCTACCTGACCCTTAGTCAGGTCATTCCAGTTCAGCCCACCTAAGTAATTTTTCAGTCCTATGAAATCAGTCAAGCGGAAGTCAGGGACAGAGACTTGATTGCCATGGGTATGGTGTTACTACCACCCACACCATGGGTATGGTGTTACTACCACCCACACCATGGGTATGGTGTTACTACCACCCACACCATGGGTATGGTGTTACTACCACCCACACCATGGGTACGGTGTTACTACCACCCACACCATGGGTATGGTGTTACTACCACCCACACCATGGGTATGGTGTTACTACCACCCACACCATGGGTACGGTGTTACTAACACCCACACCATGGGTATGGTGTTACTACCACCCACACCATGGGTATGGTGTTACTACCACCCACACCATGGGTACGGTGTTACTACCACCCACACCATGGGTATGGTGTTACTACCACCCACACCATGGGTATGGTGTTACTACCACCCACACCATGGGTATGGTGTTACTACCACCCACACCATGGGTATGGTGTTACTACCACCCACACCATGGGTATGGTGTTACTACCACCCACACCTTGGGTATGGTGTTACTACCACCCATACCATGGGTACGGTGTTACTACCACCCACACCATGGGTATGGTGTTACTACCACCCACACCATGGGTATGGTGTTACTACCACCCACACCATGGGTATGGTGTTACTACCACCCACACCATGGGTACGGTGTTACTACCACCCACACCATGGGTATGGTGTTACTACCACCCACACCATGGGTATGGTGTTACTACCACCCACACCATGGGTACGGTGTTACTACCACCCACACCATGGGTATGGTGTTACTACCACCCACACCATGGGTATGGTGTTACTACCACCCACACCATGGGTATGGTGTTACTACCACCCACACCATGGGTATGGTGTTACTACCACCCACACCATGGGTATGGTGTTACTACCACCTACACCATGGGTATGGTGTTACTACCACCCACACCATGGGTACGGTATTACTACCACCCACACCATGGGTATGGTGTTACTACCACCTACACCATGGGTATGGTGTTACTACCACCCACACCATGGGTACGGTATTACTACCACCCACACCATGGGTATGGTGTTACTACCACCCACACCTTGGGTGGAAAGGGATCAAGTCCTTTCGTCTGTAACCTTTCATTTACATATATTTATAAAAGAACAAAATGTTCACACCTCTTCGGAAATGGTACAAGTCCCAGACATACATGTGTGTGTGAGCATAATAACTACCCCAAGGACCGTAGCAGATATAAATCTGTTGTGCCTCAGCAAACTGAGGGGCCCTAAACCTTTGTGCCTAAGAATTCCACGAACTTCACGATGATATCTTTCATCTGTAATGAATTTGGACATAAACGTCAAGAATGTGCCAAGAGGAAGCGTGAGAATATCGGGAAGTGTTTCACTGAAGCTAATATTAACGCAGCTTGTTGTGAAGGTACTCTTAATGGAATGAATGTTTCGCCAATTCTTAGAGATACTGGATGTTCCTTTATTGTTATCTCTAGTAAGCTTTTCCCTAACTTAGATTCTTCACGGTATAAAATTATTAAATTAAATTAAATTATGTTAGCTTTCCTCACAAATTGGAAGAACTATGAGAGTTTCTATGGTAATAATGCCGATTTACTCAGTCGCATTTGCTAGGGTTGCAGTGGATAGAGTTGGTCGTATCACTTCTGGTTCATCAGGTCATAAATACATCTTGACTATGACTGGCTATGCGTCTAGCTTCCCAGAAGCGGTACGTCAGTAGAAGTTGCAGAAAAGTGACTATTTTTTCACGGGTAGGTATACCCAGGGAAATTCTTTCTGATCAAGGAACACAATTTACTTCTGAATTAATGGATCAAGTTTATCAACTTGTGGGTGTTAAACCTCCGTTACATCCAAATTGTAACGGAAGAGTGGAATGACAACATGCTATCCTAAAGTCAATATTAAAGAAACTTTGTTTCCTTAAGCCAACTGACTGGTAAAGTTATCTACCATGTGCTCTTTGTAATGCGTCAGATTCCAAGTGATTCACTTGGATATTCCCCTTTCGAATTGCTTTATGGGAGACAAGCTCGTGAACCTCTATTTATCTTGAATGAACTGTGGGCAAAATATATTAAACCTGAAGTTCAAAGCACTTATCTGTTTCTTTAAGATCTGAGAGAAAGATTAGAAGAAACCGCTGATTTAGTTGTCAAGAACTTGAATATTTCCATGGAAACATACAAGACCTATATTGACCAAAAGAGTCAAGCGTAAATTTAATATTGGCGATGAAGTTTTAGTTCTTTTACCAGATAAATCCAACAAATTGTTAATTTCCTGGAGCCGACCGAATAAAATAGTAAAGTTCTGTAATAAGGTAGATTATCTCTTGGATGTCAAGGGTAAAGAACGAATGTAACATGTCAATATTTTGGAACTGTTCCACCGTAGAGAAGTTATTCTTCGTTGAAACTCCTTCGATGAAGATATTTTGTCTAACAGTCTTGATTCTCGTGAATGTAAAGTTTGTATTATAGATCACTAGTCTCGCACAGAATCGAAGGAACTACTAGATATCTTAACTGTTGATTCTCCAACTAATAACTCAAACATCAAAATCAAGAGTGAACTATCTACTAAACAAAAGCCTCAAGTAAATGCCATAGTAAATACCTATTCTGACATATTCACAGAGATCCCAGGACTTACCACTACCGTTGTACACAAGATTCAATTGTCAGCTCATGAACCAGTAAGACGGAAAATCTATCCTGTTGCGGTTCACTTACGGAAAACATTTGATAAGGAAGTTGACAAACTCTTAAAGTTAAATATCATAGAACCTTCTAAATCAGCTTTCTGTTCAGCAGTTGTCATGGTTAAGAAATCAGACAATTCTTACCGACTGGCTCAAGATTTTCGTTATTAAATGTTATCCCTAAATGGGACGTTGAACCCATGTCAGTAATCGATCATGACTTGTATGAATTCCATGACTGTAAATTTATCTCTAAATTAGACATCTCACAAGCGTACCATCAAGTGTCATTACACCCAGACTCTAAACGGCTTTCCCTACTCATAAAGGACTAATGCAATATCGCACAGTGCCTTACGGCTTGGTTACCGCGTGTGCCACGTATATCCGGCTTATGAGAATATTCCTTTCTGACCTCAAGAATTTTTCAGTGTATTTCGATAATATTTACATCATGATTTATGTCTGGGAGGATCATCTTGCTACACTGTCACTGGTTTTAAAAAGACTAAGAGCTCATTGCCTTACAATCAAACCACAGAAGTGTTTTCTTGGCTATTTCAAAGTACAATACCTCAGGTTTATTATTTCTGACAGTAATTTATCACCTCTTCCTAACAAGACGATAGCAGTTCTAGAAAGCTCCTTCCTAACTACAAAACAAAATTGCTAAGAAGTTTCCTTGGGTCAGTAAATTTCAAAAGAGAATATTTGTACATAATTTAAAAGGTCTGACTTCCATTCTCACAGACTATTTAAAAAGTATGTAAAGGAACCTCTTGTTTGTTCTGAAGAGGCTGTAGAAAGCTTCGAACAAAGTAAAGAATACTTTCCAATCCTCCTGTTCTAAAATTACCAGTTATAAATAAAGTCTTTTGTCTCCAAACGGATGCCTTCCATTCAGGACTCGGGGCTGTTCCACTACAGTATTATGATGAGATTCACTTCCCTATATCTTCCACCAGTAAGAAGCTTCTGCGAGGGAAGAAAACTACTCCACTGTGGAGAAGGAATGTTATGCATTGGTATGGGGTGTAAGTGGGTTCAACTACTACTTATATGGAAAACCCTTTGTGCTTGAAACAGATCGCAAGCCACTGATGTACCTGGAAAACTTCAAAGGTTCAGGTAGCCGACTCTTAAGATGGGCTATCCAGTCTTATAAGTTTAAAGTTGCTCATATATATATATATATGACTCGGAAAACCACTTCTCAGATTGGCTGAACCGAGGGTGTACATAGTACTTTTCCCTCTGTAACTTAACATACTGCTTCCGACTATAAGTTTAGGAAAGGGGATATTTTGAGGAAAAAAAAATTAAAAAAGTGGGAGGTATGGTTGTTCAGACACCCAGGAACCACTAGCGTGTTACCGCCCACTCTTCCATCTAGTGGGCAGAGGTTAAACTTCAGTTCCTAGCGTCTGAGTTACTTTAATTTCTATTCCTGGTAGTATTAACCTTACCTGGTGTGGGTTGAAGTTTGAAGAATAACTTCACCTGCACTCTTCTCATGATCAGGTACGGTGATCTACAAGGAGTATTTCTGTTCATTGATACTAATTTACCTGGTTACAAGTCATGACATTGAAGTAGAATACCAGCCTTTGTCTTTCTTCAATGTCATACTTATTTAACTTATATAACCAGTGTTTTCTTTATTATCAGCTCTGCTGCTGACCTGGTCAGCCAGGGTAGACGCTAGTTAATTGGAGCAAGATCCCTGTCTACAGGATGTAGTGGGACATTACGACTCCTCACCTCTAAAATTTGAATTGTGGTGATACAACCAAGTAGTGACAGGATTTTCAGAACATGGGACGAACACCGCCACCCAGGATAACCAACACCATTTCTTCTAAAACATCATCAGAAGACCATCCTGGGCATAAGATTCTCATGTCCCAACATCCTACTGGAACCACAGCGGCCAATATTTATTTTATTTATTTTTAATTAAAATCCTTAGAAAAACATAATTATTATCCATCAAGTTATTCATTTGTTATTTTTTCCTTTCTTTTGTTCAATAGGAAGGCGTTCCCCTGACACTGGTAGCACAGAAGACCAGTACAGACACACAGAAGAACAAATATAGTTCAGTAACAGAGAAGACCAGTACAGTAACAGAGAAGACCAGTACAGTAACAGAGAAGACCAGTACAGTAACACAGAAGAATGAGTACAGTAACAGAGACGACCAGTACAGATTATAATTACATGATTATAATTACATCAGCCTTACATTCACTGCCTCTGCTGCTGCCTCTATATTAAACTGAAGAAGCCTACTGTGTAGGCGAAACGTTTTTGATTGAAGACACCTAACTGTTGGGTCTCACTCCAGCAACACCCACGGTATTGTCCCGGCCCGGGTCTTTTCCAGATGACCTACGTTATGTTAGAGTACCAGACATGTGTACCCAGGAGACCTGTCATCTTCACATCGCTCAACGACTCTCAAACATATATTACTGCCATTTCTAGTTGTTCCAATGTTATCTCTGTTGTGTTAATCAAAAATAAGAACAATATTTTTATTAATGTTATTTTTATTAATGTTAACTCCGGTGAATGAACAAAATAAGAACACTACCGTGGCTCCTATGAGAGTGGCTGGATTGGAAATAATACCACCCTGGTAGACGCTTTTGAATCCAAATTAACAAATCTTGAATTATAATAACATTAATAATTTGCGACCACTGTCAGCCTCAGAGTTATCTCTGAGTTACCAGACCTTGCCACGTGGAGGCCAGTGGTTCGTCTTTAAGGTCCGCCCCCCCCCTCGCCTTCCCCAGGTTCATGTGTCCAGGAATCCATCCGTGGGCCCCCGGATGTCTACCCTTTCTCACTTCCCTAAGGTCAGCCTCGCCTCTCTCTCTCTGCCTTCCAGCCTCAGCCTTTCCTAGGGTTATGTATCCAGGAATTCATCCGTCAGCCGCCGGATGTTTCCCCTTTCTCACTTTCCCAAGGACAGCCTCACCAACCTGTATTCATGCCTACCCCAGGTTCATGTATCCAGGAAACGATCCGTCTACCGCCAGATATCTTCCCTTCCCCACTTCCCCAAGGTCAGCCTCAACTGCACGTATTCATGCTTTCCCCAGGTTCATGTATCCAGGAATCCATCCGCTCGCTCCCAGATGTCTCCCCTTCCCCACTTACCCAAGGTTAGCCTCAACAACAACCTTCCCCAAGTTTATGTTTCCAGGAATCCATCCGCTCGCTCCCGGATGTCTTCCCTTCCCCACTTACCTAAGGTCAGCGAGTTAGGTCAGTGCCTTCCTCGGATCAGTGTCTCCAGGAGTCCACTTGGTGTCACCTCAGGTGGAAATCCCTTCTACACTTCCCCAAAGTCAGCGGTATTCTTGCTTTACCCAGGTTCATGCATCCAGGAATCGATCCGTCTACCGCCGGATGTCTTCCCTTCCCCACTTCCCCAAGGTCAGCCTCAACTGCACGTATTCATGCTTTCCCCAGGTTCATGTATCCAGGAATCCATCCGCTCGCTCCCAGATGTCTCCCCTTCCCCACTTACCCAAGGTTAGCCTCAACAACAACCTTCCCCAAGTTTATGTATCCAGGAATCCATCCGCTCGCTCCCAGATGTCTTCCCTTCCCCACTTACCTAAGGTCAGCGAGTTAGGTCAGTGCCTTCCCCGGATCAGTGTCTCCAGGAGTCCACTTGGTGTCACCTCAGGTGGCAATCCCTTCTCCACTTCCCCAAAGTCAGCGGTATTCTTGCTTTACCCAGGTTCATGTATCCAGGAATCGATCCGTCTACCGCCGGATGTCTTCCCTTCACCACTTACCCAAGGTCAGCCTCAACTTCTGGTATTCATGAATTTCCCAGGTTTATGTATCCAGGAATCCATCCGTTCGCTCCCGGATGTCTCCCCTTCCCCACTTACCTAAGGTCAGCCTCAACTACAACCTTCCCCAAGATCATGTGTCCAGGAATCCATCCGTTCGCTCCCGGATGTTTCCCCTTCCCCACTTACCTAAGGTCGGCGGTGCCTTCCCCGGATCAGTGTCTCCAGGAATCCACTTGTGTCACTGAGTGGACTCCCTTCCCCACTTTCCCAGAGTCAGCGGTTGCCACCCTCAGTGACCTTGTTGAATGGAAACTTGGTCTTGTCTAGCTGGTCTACGGTAGTGACTGTCCAGGTAGGTGGAATTACTGGAGGGGACACACAGTAAACTGCGTCCAGTAATTACAACCACCAAGACAGCCTGGAACCGTAGACCAGCTGGACGAGACGAAGCTCGTACACAGCTCGGCCACCTCGGGGGCTAATTAATTACAATTTTGGAATTCCTCTTATGTTACACTATGAATTTATACTGAGAACAAGTTTTTTTAACTTATTTAGCAGTTTAAATGTGTTTGTGAGCGACATTCTATGTGAAATATGTAAATATATAATGATGAACACGTTTGAGACACTAGTGGAGGACTGTGTGTCGTGTGTAACATGTTATTTTGTATAAATGAATGTAATATCTACGTGTTATTGTATTTGTAGATGAATGGTTCAGAGAACCGACATGTTGATAAATTAGACACATGTGCAACTCTTGGGTATCTTTATTGAGGAAACGTTTCGCCACACAGTGGCTTCATCAGTCCATACAAAGGAGAATCTAGAAGAATAGGAGGAGAATGAGGTAATCAGTCCCTCAACCTTGAGTCGATGTGGTCAGTCCATCAATCTTGAATAGAATACGGCATACGTGCTAAGAAGGAGCTTATAAACCGTTGGCAGGAGAGGTGAAGCAGTCAGAGGCAGTGTAACACTTGTTCAATGTTGAAGTAGGTCGTGCCCAAGAATTAGGCAAGCGAAGAATTCCCAAGAAGATGCAGTGTCTGACAGGTTTGTAGATGAATGGTTCAGAGAACCGACATGTTGATAAATTAGACACATGTGCAACTCTTGGGTATCTTTATTGAGGAAACGTTTCGCCACACAGTGGCTTCATCAGTCCATACAAAGGAGAATCTTGAAGAATAGGAGGAGAATGAGGTAATCAGTCCCTCAACCTTGAGTCGATGTGGTCAGTCCATCAATCTTGAATAGAATACGGCATACGTGCTGAGAAGGAGCTTATAAACCGTTGGCAGGAGAGGTGAAGCAGTCAGAGGCAGTGTAACACTTGTTCAATGTTGAAGTAGGTCGTGCCCAAGAATTAGGCAAGCGAAGAATTCCCAAGTATTAAGATCCCAAGAAGATGCAGTGTCTGACAGGTTTGTAGATGAATGGTTCAGAGAACCAAGAGTTGCACATGTGTCTAATGTGTTATTGTATATTGGTGTCATATGTACCTGTTCTTGTGTGTTCACGAATGTCATGTGTACATGTTATTATGTATGAAAAAGTATCAAATTCAAATCTCTAAATTTCCTCTATGAAAACTATAACAAATTTATAATAGCTATTTCTGGTGTTTCGTAAATGAATTTGAAGGTCGGATATATACATACATGCGCGCACACATGTAAATGTGTGTGTGTGTATATACAGAGTTTTACATAATGTGTTAATAAAGCTGTGTTTAGAGTGACACCTGGTCTACATGATGGCTTACTCTGTATATACTGTCTTCTGAGCAAAGTACAATGACATCACACGTCTTTAAGACCACAGGTGACATCACACGTCACACGTCTTTAAGACCACAGGTGACATCACACGTCTTTAAGACCACAGGTGACATCACACGTCTTTAAGACCACAGGTGACATCACACGTCTTTAAGACCACAGGTGACATCACACGTCTTTAAGACCACAGGTGACATCACACGTCTTTAAGACCACAGGTGACATCACACAACATTATCTAACACCAAGTTTTTTGTGTAAATCTTTACCGTCTTTCTTGCATATTATAACTTAATTCAACACTATTGCTCTCAAAACATTTGCTAAGATTAAATACACTTTTAACTCTAGTATATTTTTATCAAACCTATAAATCCACCTAAGTGTTGCTTCCCTTTATATAAGTGTTTTTCACTTGGGTATTTCATTGTTTACACTTGATGCATATATTAATTTCCCTTTCAGAATTCACACTCTTCTTTGGTACGTATATTTTGTCTTTTCCATCATTTCATCCATCATATTTCTGACACACACTTTATGGTCAACAGTCTTATTCCATTATAATTATTACATTCTTTAAAGTTTTCCCTTTTCTTTTATAAACATTATGAACAAAATCATTAAGTATTTCAGGACTTTATTACAACTGCCTCACAAACTTCAATCTTAATACATTCTAAATTTCCCAGTTTTAATCTTCTTATTGACTCATTTCTTTTATTCTGACTGACTAACTGTTGACAGCAGAGTCAGCCAGGCTGACAGCAGAGTCAGCTAGTCTGACAGCTGTACTACGGAACTGTGCTCTTCTTTATTGTCAATTATTATGTAGTTCATATAAGTTTTCTTCTGATGTTTACTTTTCACTTTCATCTACACATACACATCACTTTTCACTTTACATGTGTACACATACACATCACTACAAACACACTACTACGTACACATATATATACATGTGTACACGTTCTCATAAGCATATCTGCACTCTCCCACGCTACTGTTTAAGTTAATGAGTTCTATATGAATAGTGTAAGAAAATTAAGAAAATTCTTGATCATGTTATTTAAATTTTCTTAAGAAACTGGAATGAGGGTTACAATATTTAGATGAAATATTTTGGAAAAGGATATAAATATGTGAAGAAGTGATTAACTTCAGAGACTTGGAGTTAAAACAGAGATGTTCTTATAAATTATCTTAATAAACATTTAGTTTAATTAGAATTAATTATTAAATAATTCTCTCAGTTTTCTCATACACTCTTCACTCACCTCTTCAATAATGACATAAGAAACATTCACCACAACAGATGGATAAAAAAAAAAAAACTCGGTGATGAAAATAAAAACTATCAACCTGGATGATTCGATCTACTGATAATAAGAATTTTGGTGGTGGCTGCCACAACCTGGCCAGTACGACGCCACAACCTGGCCAGTACGACGCCACAACCTGGCCAGTACGACGCCACAACCTGGCCAGTACGACGCCACAACCTGGCCAGTACGACGCCACAACCTGGCCAGTACGACGCCACAACCTGGCCAGTACGACTGTGTGTTAATGTCTCCCAAGTTAACATATATTACACACTGTTGTTATGAACTGTGATGTATCAATGTTAACATATATTACACACTGAATGTTGTGGTGCACTATGTTGCAGAGATATATGACACACTGAATGTTGTGGTGTACTATGTTGCAGAGATATATGACACACTGAATGTTGTGGTGCACTATGTTGCAGAGATGTTGCAGAGATATATGACACACTGAATGTTGTGGTGCACTATGTTGCAGAGATATATGACACACTGAATGTTGTGGTGTACTATGTTGCAGAGATATATGACACACTGAATGTTGTGGTGCACTATGTTGCAGAGATATATGACACACTGAATGTTGTGGTGCACTATGTTGCAGAGATATATGACACACTGAATGTTGTGGTGCACTATGTTGCAGAGATATATGACACACTGAATGTTGTGGTGCACTATGTTGCAGAGATATATGGCATATAGCTGGAAAGTAATGAAAAAGACAAAACTGTAGAAGGGAACTATTGAATGAAGGAGTTTGTTTCACAGGTGAAAGTTCCTCTCTGCTGTTATGTGTTTTTTCACCACCATCGTTGTGTTGTGATGTGTATAAAGTCTGTCTGATACACCAGAGTTAATAACACTGTATGTAACCTGTCTGGTAAATACCTGATAGAAAACTTATTGACAGGATTCTTTTCTTAGGATTCTGTTGGTAGGAATCAAGTTTATAAGACTGGACGCTATTATGAGATTACTACTGGAAGGACTGTTACCAGAAGACTTTTAGTAGAAGACCTCCGGTAGGTTTCTGTTGGAAATAGTTTTGGCAAGACTCTATTGGTAAAAGACTTTAGGTAGCGATTCGTTTGTAACGTATAAGATGAATAAAACGAGACTCACGAAATCGTAATGGCACGATTGCAAACAAACCGAACCACGGGCGGGATTTGAACCTGCGGTCAGAGAGTCTCAAATCCCGCCCGTGGTATGGTTTGGTTAAGATGAATCAAGTCAGATGGTTTTACAGTGACATATAAAACAGTGTATTAACACACAAAACATGAAAGTAACTCATAAAACAGAATCATAACAATAAAAAAGAATAGTGACACAAATCATTAGAGAAACGCATAAAAAGTAAATTGAGACATAAAACAGTGTAGTGACAAATAGATAAGTACAATAACACATAAAACATTGTATTGACAAATAAATTAGTACAATAACACACAAAAAAAAGCTTAATAACAAACAAACCATCATAATTACACACAAAAATATATGTAATATAAAACAGTACAATAATACAGAAGAACAGTACAATTCGAAAGAACTAAAAATAATAATGTAACATACAAAGTAGGTAGTAGGTTGGTAGACAGCAACCACCCAGGGAAGTACTACCGTCCTGCCAGATGACTGTGAAACAGAAACCTGTAACTGTTTTGCATGATGGTAGGATTGCTGGTTTCTTTTTCTGTCTCATAAACACGCTAGATAACAGGGATATCTTGCTACTCCTACTTACACTTTGGTCACACTTCACAGACACGCACATGCATATATATATATATACATACATCTAGGTTTTTCTCCTTTTTCTAAATAGCTCTTGTTCTTTATTTCTTCTATTGTCCATGGGGAAGTGGAAAAGAATCTTTCCTCCGTAAGCCATGCGTGTCGTATGAGGCGACTAAAATGCCGGGAGCAATGGGCTAGTAACCTCTTCTCCTGTAGACATTTACTAAAAAAGAGAAGAAGAAAAACTGGGATGCTTGAATGTGCGTGGATGTAGTGCGGATGACAAGAAACAGATGATTGCTGATGTTATGAATGAAAAGAAGTTGGATGTCCTGGCCCTAAGCGAAACAAAGCTTAAGGGGAAGTAGGGGAGTTTCAGTGGGGGAAATAAATGGGATTAAATCTGGAGTATCTGAGAGAGTTAGAGCAAAGGAAGGGGTAGCAGTAATGTTGAAGGATCAGTTATGGAAGGAGAAAAGAGAATATGAATTTGTAAATTCAAGAATTATGTGGATAAAAGTAAAGGTTGGATGCGAAAAGTGGGTCATAATAAGCGTGTATGCACCTGGAGAAGAGAGGAATGTAGAGGAGAGAGAGAGATTTTGGGAGATGTTAAGTGAATGTATAGGAGCCTTTGAACCAAGTGAGAGAGTAATTGTGGTAGGGGACCTGAATGCTAAAGTAGGAGAAACTTTTAGAGAGGATGTGGTAGGTAACTTTGGGGTGCCAGGTGCAAATGATAATGGGAGCCCTTTGATTGAACTTTGTATAGAAAGGGGTTTAGTTATAGGTAATACATATTTTAAGAAAAAGAGGATAAATAAGTATACAAGATATGATGTAGGGCGAAATGACAGTAGTTTGTTGGATTATGTATTGGTAGATAAAAGACTGTTGAGTAGACTTCAGGATGTACATGTTTATAGAGGGGCCACAGATATATCAGATCACTTTTTAGTTGTAGCTACACTGAGAGTAAAAGGTAGATGGGATACAAGGAGAATGGAAGCATCAGGGAAGAGAGAGGTGAAGGTTTATGAACTAAAAGAGGAGGCAGTTAGGGTAAGATATAAACAGCTATTGGAGGATAGATGGGCTAATGAGAGCATAGGCAATGGGGTCGAAGAGGTATGGGGTAGTTTTAAAAATGTAGTGTTGGAGTGTTCAGCAGAAGTTTGTGGTTACAGGAAGGTGGGTGCGTGAGGGAAGAGGAGCGATTGGTGGAATGATGATGTAAAGAGAGTAGTAAGGGAGAAAAAGTTAGCATATGAGAAGTTTTTACAAAGTAGAAGTGATGCAAGGAGGGAAGAGTATATGGAGAAAAAGACAGAGGTTAAGAGAGTGGTGAAGCAATGTAAAAAGAGAACAAATGAGAGAGTGGGTGAGATGTTATTAACAAATTTTGTTGAAAATAAGAAAAAGTTTTGGAGTGAGATTAACAAGTTAAGGAAGCCTAGAGAACAAATGGATTTGTCAGTTAAAAATAGGAGAAGAGAGTTATTAAATGGAGAGTTAGAGGTATTGGGAAGATGGAGGGAATATTTTGAGGAATTGTTAAATGTTGATGAAGATAGGGAAGCTGTGATTTCGTGTATAGGGCAAGGAGGAATAACATCTTGTAGGAGTGAGGAAGAGCCAGTTGTGAGTGTGGGGGAAGTTCGTGAGGCAGTAGGTAAAATGAAAGGGGGTAAGACAGCCGGGATTGATGGGATAAAGATAGAAATGTTAAAAGCAGGTGGGGATATAGTTTTGGAGTGGTTGGTGCAATTATTTAATATAATGTATGGAAGAGGGTAAGGTACCTAGGGATTGGCAGAGAGCATGCATAGTTCCTTTGTATAAACGCAAAGGGGACAAAAGAGAGTGCAAAAATTATAGGGGGATAAGTTTGTTGAGTATACCTGGTAAAGTGTATGGTAGAGTTATTATTGAAAGAATTAAGAGTAAGACGGAGAATAGGATAGCAGATGAACAAGGAGGCTTTAGGAAAGGTAGGGGGTGTGTGGACCAGGCGTTTACAGTGAAACACATAAGTGAACAGTATTTAGATAAGGCTAAAGAGGTCTTTGTGGGATTTATGGATTTGGAAAAGGCGTATGACAGGGTGGATAGGGGGGCAATGTGGCAGATGTTGCAGGTTTATGGTGTAGGAGGTAGGTTACTGAAAGCAGTGAAGAGTTTTTACGAGGATAATGAGGCTTAAGTTAGAGCATGTAGGAAAGAGGGAAATTATTTCCCAGTAAAAGTAGGCCTTAGACAAGGATGTGGGATGTCACCGTGGTTGTTTAATATATTTATAGATGGGGTAGTAATAGAAGTAAATGCAAGGGTCTTGGCAAGAGGCGTGGAGTTAAAAGATAAAGAATCACACATAAAGTGGGAGTTGTCACAGTTGCTCTTTGCTGATGACACTGTGCTCTTGAGAGATTCTGAAGAGAAGTTGCAGAGATTGGTGGATGAATTTGGTAGGGTATGCTAAAGAATAAAATTAAAAGTGAATACAGGAAAGAGTAAGGTTATGAGGATAACAAAAAGATTAGGTGATAAAAGATTGGATATCAGACTGGAGGGAGAGAGCATGGAGGAGGTGAATGTATTCAGATATTTGGGAGTGGACGTGTCAGCGGATGGGTCTATGAAAGATGAGGTGAATCATAGAATTGATGAGGGGAAAAGGGTGAGTGGTGCACTTAGAAGTCTATGGAGACAAAGGACTTTGTTCTTGGAGGCAAAGAGGAGAATGTATGAGAGTATAGTTTTACCAACGCTCTTATATGGGTGTGAAGCATGGGTGATGAATGTTGCAGCGAGGAGAAGGCTGGAGGCAGTGGAGATGTCATGTCTGAGGGCAATGTGTGGTGTGAATATAATGCAGAGAATTCGTAGTTTGGAAGTTAGGAGGAGGTGCGGGATTACCAAAACTGTTGTCCAGAGAGCTGAGGAAGGGTTGTTGAGGTGGTTCGGACATGTAGAGAGAATGGAGCGAAACAGAATGACTTCAAGAGTGTATCAATCTGTAGTGGAAGGAAGGCGGGGTAGGGGTCGGCCTAGGAAAGGTTGGAGGGAGGGGGTAAAGGAGGTTTTGTGTGCGAGGGGCTTGGACTTCCAGCAGGCATGCGTGAGCGTGTTTGATAGGAGTGAATGGAGACAAATTTTTTTTAACACTTGACGTGCTGTTGGAGTGTGAGCAAAGAAACATTTATGAAGAGGTTCAGGGAAACCGGCAGGCCAGACTTGAGTCCTAGAGATGGGAAGTACAGTGCCTGCACTCTGAAGGAGGGGTGTTAATGTTGCAGTTTAAAAACTGTAATGTAAAGCACCCTTCTGGCAAGACAGTGATGTAGTGAATGATGGTGAAAGTTTTTCTTTTTCGGGCCACCCTACCTTGGTGGGAATAGGCCAGTGTGATAATAAAAAAAATATATATATGTATATATATATATATATGTATATATATATATATATATAGGTATATATATATATATATATATATATATATATATATATATATATATATATATATATATATATATATATATATATATATATATATATATATATATATATATATATATATATATATATATATATATATATATATATATATATATATATATATATATATATATATATATATATATATATATATATATATATATATATATATATATATATATATATATATATATATATATATATATATATATATATATATATATATATATATATATATATATATATATATATATATATATATATATATATATATATATATATATATATATATATATATATATATATATATATATATATATATATATATATATATATATATATATATATATATATATATATATATATATATATATATATATAT
>NW_027195789.1:45000-134785 GCF_038502225.1 Cherax quadricarinatus
TGAAGCAATTAGCACACGAACTAAGCCAGGAAGCTTGAAAAACGGCTGCAACAGGCTTGCAGGCTGGAGTACACAGGGTGGAGAAGAGTGAGGGTAGCGAGTAGCTGGAGGTGGCGGACGGTTCACCTTTGACCTGCTGGCTCCCCACAAACAGTCTTCTAACGTCTGAAATACCCTTAAATCCACGCCCACACCGGTGCCACCATTTGTCATGTGGGTTTTCGAAACGTGGAAGGGGTAAGAATACTCATGTAGGCTGGTAGTATGTATAATATATAACGGGAAGTATGGGAAGGCATCAACAGCCGACCTGCCTCTCTCTGCTCCCTATCTTGACTGACTCACAAGTGTCTACAGTGCGAGGGGGTGTTTGAAATCCTGCTATGGTCAGCAGCAATATGAATACAGTCAGTGATTCACGCAGAGACGGTTGGTAGTGAGTCATCTACTGGTACACTGGTTACTGGTAACTGGTTACTAGGAACTGGTACTACTACTGAGAAGAGGACCCTAGAGCTAGAACCTAGCCAGCATCAAGGAACCTTCCTTGAAAGGACCCTAGAGCTAGAACCTAACCAGCATCAAGGAACCTTCTTTGAGACGACTCTACAGCTAGAGCCTAACCAGCATCAAAAAACCTTCCTTGACAGGACCCTAGAGCTAGAACCTAACCATCATCAAGGAACCTTTCTTGAGAGGACCCTAGAGCTAGAACCTAACCAGCATCAAGGAACCTTGAGGGGGCCATAGAGCTAGAACCTAACCAGCATCAAGGAACCTTCCTTGAGAGAACCCTAGAGCTAGAACCTAACCATCATCAAGGAGAATTCCTTGAGAGGACCCTAGAGCTAGAACCTAACCATCATCATGGAACCATCCTGGAGAGGACCCTAGAGCTAGAGCCAAACCATTGCCAAGGAGCCTCCCTTGAGAGGACCCTAGAGCTAGAGCCAAACCAGCATCAAGAAACCTTCCTTGAGAGGACCCTAAAGCTAGAGCCTAACTGGCATCAAGGAACCTTCCTTGAGAGGACCCTAGAGCTAAAGCCTAACCAGCATCAAGGAACCTTCCTTGACAGGACCCTAGAGCTAGAACCTAACCATCATCAAGGAACCTTTCTTGAAAGGACCCTAGAGCTAGAACCTAACCAGCATCAAGGAACCTTTCTTGAGAGGACCATAGACCTAGAGCCTAACCAGCATCAAGGAACATTCCTTGAGAGATCCCTAGAGCTAGAACCTAACCATCATCAAGGAGCCTTCCTTGAAAGGACCCTAGAGCTAGACCCTAACCATCATCATGGAACCATCCTTGAGAGGACCCTAGAGCTAGAGCCAAACCATTGCCAAGGAGCCTCTCTTGAGAGGACCCTAGAGCTAGAGCCAAACCAGCATCAAGAAACCTTCCTTGAGAGGACCCTAAAGCTAGAGCCTAACTGGCATCAAGGAACCTTCCTTGAGAGGACCCTAGAGCTAAAGCCTAACCAGCATCAGGGAACCTTGAGACGACCCAAGAACTAGAGCCTAACCGCATCAAGGAACCTTGCTTGAGAGGACATAAGAGCTAGAACCTAACCAGCATCAAATAACTTTCCTACAGAGGACCCTAGAGCAAGAACGTAACCAGCATCAAAGAACCTTCCTTCAGACGCCCCTAGAGCTAGAACCTAACCAGCATCAAGGAACCTTCCTTGAGAGGACCCTAGAGCTAGAACCTAACGAGAATCATGGAACCTTCTTTGAGACGACCCTAGAGCTAGAGCCTAACCTGCATCAAGGAACCTTCCTTGAGAGGACCCTACAGCTAGAACCTAACGAGCATCAAGGCACCTTCCTTGAGAGGACCCTACAGCTAGAACCTAACGAGCATCAAGGAACCTTCCTTGAGAGGACCCTAGAGCTGGAACCTAATCAGCATCAAGGAATCTTCCTTCAGAGGACCCTAGAGCAAGAACCTAACCAAAATCAAGGAAGCTTCCTTGAAAGGACCCTAGAGCTAGAACCTAACCATCATCAAGCAACCTTCCTTGAGGGGACCCTAGAGCTAGAGCCTAACAAGCATCAAGGAACCTTCCTTGAGAGGACCCTAGAGCTAGAACCTAACCAGCATCAAGGAACCTTCCTCGAGAAGACCCTCGAGCTAGAACCTAAATACCATCAAGGAAGCTTCCTTGAGAGGACCCTAGAGCTAGAAGCTAACCATCTTCGAGGAACCTTCCTTTAGTACCCCAGAGCTAGAGCCTAACCATCATCAAGGAACCTTCCTTGAGAAGACCCTAGAGCTAGAACCTAAGCACCATCAAGGAAACTTCATTGAGAAGACCCTTGAGCTAGAGAATGACCATCATCAAGGAACATTCCTTGAGAGGACCTTAGAGCTAGAGCTTGACCATCATCAAGGAACCTTCCTTGAGGACCCTAGAGCTAGAGACTAACTATCATCAAGGAACCTTCCTTGAGAAGACCCTAGAGCTAGAACCTAACCATCATCAAGGAACTTTTCTTAAGAAGACCCAAGAGCTAGAGCCTAACCAACATCAAGGAACCTTCCTTGGGACCCAAGAGCTAGAGCCTAACCTTCATCAAGGCACCTTGAGAGGACCCTAGAGCTAGAGCCTAGCCATCATCAAGGAAGCTTCCTTGAGAGGACCCTAGAGCTAGAACCTAACCATCACCAAGGAACCTTCCTTGAGGGGACCCTAGAGCTAGAGCCTAACCAGCAAGAAGGAACCTTCCTTTAGATGACCCTAGAGCTAGAGCCGATCCATCATCAAGGAACCTTCATTGAGAGGACCCTAGAGCTAGAGCATAACCATCATCAAGGAACCTTCCTTGAGAGGACCTTAGAGCTAGAGCCTGACCATCATCAAGCAACCTTCCTTGAGGACCCTAGAGCTAGAGCCTAACCATCATCAAGGAACCTTCCTTGAGAAGACCCTAGAGCTAGGTCCTAACCATCATCAAGGAACCTTCCTTGAGGACCCTAGAGCTAGAGCCTATCATCAAGGAACCTTTCTTAAGAAGACCCAAAAGCTAGAGCCTAACCAACATCAAGGAACCTTCCTTGAGGACCTAAGAGCTAGTGCCTAACCATCATCAAGGCACCTTGAGAGAACCCTAGAGCTAGAGCCTAGCCATCATGAAGGAAGCTTCCTTGAGAGGACCCTAGAGCTAGAACCTAACCATCACCAACGAACGTTCCTTGAGAGGACTCTAGAGCTAGAGCCTAACCAGCATGAAGGAACCTTCCTATAGATGACCCTAGAGCTAGAGCTTAACCATTATCAAGGAACCTTAATTGAGAGGACCCTAGAGCTAGAGCCTAACCATCATCAAGGAACCTTCCTTGAGAGGACCCAAGAGCTAGAATCTAACCAGCATCAAGGAACCTCCCTTGAGAGGACCCTAGAGCTAGAACCTAACCATCATCATGGAACCATACTTGAGAGGACTGTAGAGCTAGGGCCAAACCATTGCCAAGGAGCCTCCCTTGAGAGGACCCTAGAGCTAGAGCCTAACTGGCATCAAGGAACCTTCCTTGAGAAGACCCTAGAGCTAGAGCCTAACAAGTATCAAGGAACCTTGAGAGGACCCTAGAACTAGAGCCTAACCATGTGTCAAGGAACCTTGCTTGAGAGGACTGTAGAGCTAGAACCTAACCAGCATCAAGGAACCTTCTTTAACACGACCATAGAGCTAGAGCCTAGCCAGCATCAAGGAACCTTCCTACAGAGGACCCTAGAGCTAGAACCTAACCAGCATCAAGGAACCTTCCATCAGACGACCCTAGAACTAGAACCTAACCAGCATCAAGGAACCTTCCTTGAGAGAACCCTAGAGCTAGAACCTAACAAGCATCAAGGAACCTTTCTTGTGAGTACCCTAGAGCTGGAGCCTAACCAGCATAAGGAACCTTCCTTGAGAGAACCCTAGCGCTAGAACCTAACCAGCATCAAGGAACTTTCCTTGAGAGGACACTAGTTATAACCTAACCAACATCAAGGAACCTTCCTTGAAAGTACGCTAGAGCTAGAACCTAACCATCATCAAGGAACCTTCCTTGAGAGGACCCTAGAGCTAGAACTTAACAAACATCAAGGAACCTTCCTTGAGAGGACCCAAGATCTTGAACCTAACCAGCATCAAGGAACCTCCCTTGAGAGGACCTTAGAGCTAGAACCTAACCATCATCATGGAACCTTCGTTGAGAGGACCCTAGAGCTAGAGCAAAACCATCATCATGGAACCATCCTTGAGACGACCCTAGAGCTAGAGCCTAACTAGCAACAAGGAACCTTCATTGAGAGGACCCTAGAGCTAGAGCCTAACCAGCATCAAGGAACCTTCTTTGAGACGACCCTAGAGCTAGAGCCTAACCAGCATCAAGGAAGCTTCCTTGAGAGGGATCTAGAGCTAGAACCTAACCAGCATCAAGGAATCTTCCTTGAGACGACCCTAGAGCTAGAGCCTATCCAGGATCAATGAACATTCCTTGCGAGGACCTTAGAGCTAGAACCTAACCAGCATCAAAAAAGCTTCCTTGAGACGACCCTAGAGCTAGAGCCTAACCACCATCAAGGAACCTTTCTAGAGAGGACCCTAGAGCTATAACCTAACCATCATCAAGGAACCTATGTTGAGAGGACCCTACAGCTAGAACCTAACCAGCATCAAGGAACCTTTCTTGAGAGGACCACAGAGCTAGAACCTAACCAGCATCAAGGAACCTTCCTTGAGAGAACCCTAGAGCTAGAACCTAACCATCATCAAGGAGCCTTCCTTGAGAGGACCCTAGAGCTAGAACCTAACCATCATCATGGAACCATCCTTGAGAGGACCCTAGAGCTAGAGCCAAACCATTGCCAAGGAGCCTCCCTTGAGAGGACCCTAGAGCTAGAGCCAAACCAGCATCAAGAAACCTTCCTTGAGAGGACCCTAAAGCTAGAGCCTAACTGGCATCAAGGAACCTTCCTTGAGAGGACCCTACAGCTAAAGCCTAACCAGCATCAAGGAACCTTGAGAGGATCCTAGAGCTAGAGCCTAACCAGTTTCAGGGAACCTTCCTTGAGAGGACCCGAGAGCTAGACCCTAACGAGCATCATGGAACCTTCCTTGAGAGGACCATAGAGCTAGAACCTAACCAGCATCAAGGAACCTTCCATAAGAGAAACTTAGAGCTAGAACCTAACCAGCATCAAGGAACCTTCCTTGAGAGGACCATAGAGCTAGAACCTAACCAGTATCAAGGAACCTTGCTTGAGAGAACCCTCGAGGTAGAACCTAACCAGCATCAATGAACCTTCCTCGAGATGACCTCAAAGCTAGAGCCTAACCAGCATCAAGGAGCCTTCCTTGAGAGGACCCTAGAGCTAGAACCTAACCAGCATCAAGGAACCTTCCTTGAGACGACCCAAGAGCTAGAGCCTAACCAGCATCAAGGAACCTTGCTTAAGAGGACCATAGAGCTAGAACCTAACCAGAATCATGGAACCTTCTTTGAGACGACCCTAGAGCTAGAGCCTAACCAGCATCAAGGAACCGTCCTTGAGAGGACCCTAGAGCTAGAACCTAACCATCATCAAGGAACCTTCCTTGGGAGGATCCTAGAGCTAGAACCTAACCAGCATCAAGGCACCTTCCTTGAGAGGACCCTAGAGCTAGAACCCAACCATCATCAAGGCACCTTCCTTGAGAGGACCCTAGAGCTAGACCCAAACCATTGCCAAGGAGCCTCCCTTGAGAGGACCCTAGAGCTAGAGCCAAACCAGCATCAAGGAACCTTCCTTGAGAGGACCCTAAAGCTAGAGCCTAACTGGCATCAAGGAACCTTCCTTGAGAGGACCCTAGAGCTAAAGCCTAACCAGCATCGGAGAACCTTGAGAGGACCCTAGAGCTAGAGCCTAACCAGTGTCAGGGAACCTTCCTTTAGAGGACCCTAGAGCTAGAGCCTAACGAGCATCATGGAACCTTCCTTGAGAGGACCATAGAGCTAGAACCTAACCAGAATCAAGGAACCTTGCTTGAGAGGACCCTCGAGTTAGAACCTAACCAGCATCAAGGAACCTTCCTTGAGGATCCTAGAGCTAGAACCTAACCATCATCATGGAACCTTCCTTGAGAGGACCCTAGAGCTAGAGCCAAACCATTGCCAAGGAGCCTCCCTTTAGAGGACCCTAGAGCTAGAGCCAAACCAGCATCAAGAAACCTTCCTTTTGAGGACCCTAAAGCTATAGCCTAAGTGGCATCAAGGAACCTTCCTTGAGAGGACTCTAGAGCTAAAGCCTAACCAGCATCAAGGAACTTTGAGAGGATCCTACAGCTAGAGCCTAACCAGTGTCAGGGAACCTTCCTTGAGAGGACCCTAGAGCTAGAGCCTAACGAGCATCATGGAACCTTCCTTGAGAGGACTATAGATCTAGAACCTAACCAGCATCAAGGAAACTTCCTTGAGTGAACCATAGAGCTAGAACCTAACCAGCATCAAGGAACCTTCCTTGAGAGGACCATAGAGCTAGAACCTAACCAGTATCAAGGAATGTTGCTTGAGAGGACCCTCGTGGTAGAACCTAACCAGCATCAATTAACCTTCCTCGAGATGACCAAAAAGCTAGAGCCTAACCAGCATCAAGGAGCCTTCCTTGAGAGGACCCTAGAGCTAGAACCTAACAAGCATCAAGGAACCTTCCTTGAGACGACCCAAGAGCTAGAGCCTAACCAGCATCAAGGAACCTTGCTTGAGAGGACCTAAGAGCTAGAACCTAACCAACATCAAGGAACCTTCTTTAAGACGACCCTAAAGCTAGAACCTAACCAGCATCAAGGAACCTTCCTACAGAGGACCCTAGAGCTAGAACCTAACCAGCATCAAGGAACCTTCCTTCAGACGACCCTAGAGCTAGAACCTAACCAGCATCAAGGAACCTTCCTTGAGAGGTCCCAAGAGCTAGAACCTAACCAGAAGCATGGAACCTTCTTTGAGACGACCCTAGAGCTAGAGCCTAACCAGCATCAAGGAACCGTCCTTGATAGGACCCTAGAGCTAGAATCTAACCATCATCAAGGAACCTTCCTTGAGAGGACCCTAGAGCTAGAACCTAACCAGCATCAAGGCGCCTTCCCAGAGAGGACCCTAGAGCTAGAACCCAACCATCATCAAGGAACCTTACTTGAGAGGACCCTAGAGCTAGAACCTAACCAGCATCAAGGCACCTTCCATGAGAGGACTCTAGAGCTAGAACCTAACGAGCATCAAGGAACCTTCGTTGAGAGGACCCTGCAGCTGGAACCTAATCAGCATCAAGGAATATTTCTTCAGAGGACCCTAGAGCAAGAACCTAACCAAAATCAAGGAAGCTTCCTTGAGAGGACCCTAGAGCTAGAACCTAACCATCATCAAGGAACCTTCCTTGAGAGGACCCTAGAGCTAGAGCCTAACCAGCATCCAGGAACCTTGAGAGAACCCTAGAGCTAGAGCCTAACAAGTGTCAGGGAACCTTCCTTGAGAGGACTTTAGAGCTAGAGCCTAACCAGCATCCAGGAACCTTGAGAGGACCCTAGAGCTAGAGCCTAACAAGTGTCAGGGAACCTTCCTTGAGAGGACCCTAGAGCTAGAGCCTAACGAGCATCATAGAACCTTCCTTGAGAGGACCATAGAGCTAGAACCTAACCAGTATCAAGGAACCTTGCTTGAGAGGACCCTCGAGGTAGAACCTAACCAGCATCAAGGAACCTTCCTTGAGGACCCTAGAGCTATAACCTAACCAGCATCAAGGAACCTTCCTTGAGAGGACCATAGAGCTAGAACCTAACCAGCATCAAGGAACCTTCCTTGAGAGAATCCAAGAGCTAGAACCTAACCAGCATCAAGGAACCTTCCTTGAGAGGACCCTGGAGCTAGAACCTAACCAGCATCAAGGAACCTTCCTTGAGAGGACCATAGAGCTAGAACATAACCAGTATCAAGGAACCTTGCTTGAGAGGACCCTCGAGGTAGAACCTAACCAGCATCAAAGAACCTTCCTGGAGACGACCCTAAAGCTATAGCCTAACCAGCATCAAGGAGCCTTCCTTGAGAGGACCCTAGAGCTAGAACCTAACCAGCATCAAGGAACCTTCCTTGAGACGACCCAAGAGCTAGAGCCTTACCAGCATCAAGGAACCCTGCTTGAGAGGATCTAAGAGCTAGAACCTAACCAACATCAAGGAACCTTCTTTAAGACGACCCTAGAGCTAGAACCTAACCAGCATCCAGGAGCCTTCCTACAGAGGACCCTAGAGCTAGAACCTAACCAGCATCAAGGAACCTTCCTTCAGACGACCCTAGAGCTAGAACCTAACCAGCATCAAGGAACCTTCCTTGAGAGGACCCTAGAGCTAAAACCTAACCAGAATCATGGAACCTTCTTTTAGACGACCCTAGAGCTAGAGCCTAACCAGCGTCAAGGAACCGTCCTTAACAGGACCCTAGAGCTAGAACCTAACCAGCATCAAGGCACCTTCCTTGGGAGGACCCTAGAGCTAGAACCCAAGCATCATCAAGGAACCTTCCTTGAGAGGACCCTAGAGCTAGAACCTAACCAGCATCAAGGCACCTTCCATGAGAGGACCCTAGAGCTAGAACCTAACGAGCATCAAGGAACCTTCATTGAGAGGACCCTAGACCTGGAACCTAATCAGCATCAAGGAATCTTCCTTGAGAGGACCCTAGAGCTAGAACCTAACCAAAATCAAGGAAGCTTCCTTGAGTGGACCCTAGAGCTAGAACCTAATCATCATCAAGGAACCTTCCTTGAGAGGACCCTAGAGCTAGAGCCTAACCAGCATCAAGGAAGCTTCCTTGAGAGGACCCTAGATCTAGAACCTACCAGCATCAAGGAACCTTCCGTGAGGACCCTGGAGCTAGAACCTAACCAGCATCAAGGAACCTTCCTTGTGAGGACCCTAGAGCTAGAACCTAACCATCATCAAGGAACCTTCCTCGAGAAGGCCTTCTTCTTCTGATGATGATGACCAGAGCTTTGGTAAGATGGGTAAGGAAGAAGGATGGGTAAGGATGGAAATATTGGAAAAGGGTGGGAGGGGGGAGAGAGGTAGGATATAAAAGGTAAGTGGCCCAACCACTTTGGTGTAATTTAAAAAGTGTACGTGAATTGATAAGATATTATTTAAGGGGTATAATACTAACCCATCAGAGTCACATAGATATAACAGATATATAAGTACATGACTCTGAATTGGCAGTAGTTATACAAGTTGCAATTTTTATTTTTATTTTTTTTTTTTTTTTTTTTTTTTTTTTTTTTTTTTTTTTTTTTTTTTTCCGCGATTGCACAACGGATATTTATACGACAAGAAAGGCATTAATTTTCTGGCCAGTTTATAAGTTCGTGACAATAGCTTCTTAATGGTGGTGTCCAACAATAGTCAATAGCATAATTTTACATTAGAAAGTTATTTAAGATGTCTCCCTAATTGGGGGCGATGATTTTCTCAGTATACATAGAAGGGTTCTGGTGGCATCCAATCTTCTTCATCAGGTAAGTTGCTCAAAATCATGGGTCGAGGGTAATCATCTTTATGAATAAAACGACGGACCCTCTGTGGGAGAGTCATTCTTTGAGTCCTGTGAGGCGGAGTATTGATGGTGTAATCGGTGGTATTTATCACTTGTATAGGATGTTCTCTATCTGGCATGTATAGTTCTTGCATTGTATAAAGTTGTTTCTTTTTTAGGGTGTCAAGGCGTACATTTATGGCAGTAATATCTTGTTGTGTGTGTAAATCTGCCATTTTAACTCTGTCTCTCCTCCTGGTATCGGTAATAAAGCGAAGAGCACTATTCTGGACCCTTTGTAACCGTAGCATGTTGGTCTTTGTTGTTAATGACATTGGGACACAAGGGTATTCAAGTATAGGTCTTATTATCATTTTATACAGATGTTTTTTGACATGTTGAGGGGCTTGATTGAATCGAAAGAGTCTGCTAAGACCGGCTTTGGCTGTGTTGATCTTTTTAGTTACATGAGATGTTGAGTGGAGCAGCCTGTCTATTTCATATCCCAAGATCTTGTTAGGGTTTCTAATGGCTACAGGTGTACCTCTGATGGAGATACCCCCTTTATCTTCGATGGTTGATGCAAAACATCCTATCGTGCTAACAAGGACCTTGTCAGGATTAGTCGTAATTCTCCATTTCTTCTCCCAATTAGATGTTCGACGAAGTTCAATATTCATTTTTTCTATGACTCTCTCATACTTGTATTTTCCTGTTACTGGAGTTGATGAGACGACATGAATAACATCATCTGCAAACTGTGTCACAATTGTGTCATTAAACTCTGGTTGAGGAAGGTCATTCACGTAAATGTTAAACAGAAGTGGACTGAGACAAGAACCTTGTGGGACACCAGCCGTCGGTATAAAAGGTTCTGTCGACTTGCCATGAAAGGTGGGAATGATTTTTCTTTGAGTTAAGAAATTATAAATTACTCTGAGAAAAGTCCAGTTATGGTCTGGTAGGTCAATGAGTTTGTATATAAGGCCATCATGCCATAAGCTATCAAAAGCTTTCTGAACATCTCTGGTGGCAATTAAGGCAAGATTGCCCTGCTGTTTTAGACTTGCTAGTGTCAAAAATCACATTTATTGCATGATTGGTACCTCTATGTGTTCTAAAGCCAAATTGTTTTTCAGTAAAAAAGTGATTAAACTCCATATAGTAATTCAATCTGTTGGAAATGACTTTCTCAAGAACTTTTCCAGTGACTTCAAGTAAAGATATAGGTCTATAGTTCCCAGGTTGGTGGATGTCTTTATTGGGCTTACCCAGAAAGATCATCCTAGCAGTCTTAAAAACAACTGGAAAATGTCCTGAGGCCAAGATGGCATTAAAGATATTTACCAAGGACTGTTTGCAATTTCTAGGTAGGTACTTTATTTGTTTCATTGTTATTCCAGAGAGGCCAGGGGCTCTATTTCTCATTCTTCCAATAACCTGACTTATCTCTAGTAATGTAATAGGTCTAGTAAGCGGGTGGGTATCTTCAAGAGTTGAAGTATCGATGGTAGGTAGTGGTTGTAGATCATCCAAGTTCTCATCTCTCCATTCATTTACTAACTGATAATGATTATTATTAAATTGACGACTGTTATTGTGAGAGAGAATTTTCTCCCATACATCACCCATCAAATTAGCCTGGTCCTGTGGATCGTCAAGTTTAATTTCAACATCTTCATCATCCTCATCAGTGAAGGTATGAACTAGGTGGTTAGGAACCTTGTGCTTTCCCCCTAAAAGTTGTCGGATCTTACTCCAAAATTTTGCTGGTTCACGTTTATATTGATTAGCTTGAAGAACTAGAAATTTCCATATGTCTCGTTTGTGTTGACTAATCATGTTAATTAATTCGTGCCTTAATCGGTGCAGTGTAGCTGCTGGTGGTTGTCGCGTTTGAAGATGCCTTCGACATTCTGCTTGATAATTTCTTAAAGTGTCTCTAATTTCTCTAGTAGGTTTATATTGTTGGTATATCTTTGTGGAAGCTAATTGGCAAGTTGCATTGGTAGCTTCAATTATTCGATTGTGCAGGGACCTGATTGCATCATCAATTGCACTGGAAGGTAGATTTTCCAAAGACACAATTTCATCCTCACCCAGATATGCCCTGAAGGGGTCAAATCCTAGGGTGTTAAGATTGGGTTTAGGAGTTACAGGTATTCTAAATGGAGAAGTTTGTAGTTGTATTATAACAGGGATATGGTCAGATCCTACATTTCCACCAGGAGATATACGACAGTGAAAGATGTCACAGTCTCTGTTTGTCAGTACTATATCTGGTGTTCCTGGATGAGGTCCAATGTACGATTTGAAGAATGGGCCTTGAAATGACAAGTTTCTAGCTGTCATGATATTAAAGAGTTGTTTTCCTTTTAAGTCACCCAGTGGAATACCAGCTCCACAGTTGAAGAGGGCAGGGTGATGAGCATTAAAATCTCCAGCTAGAATTGTTGGAATATTTCTGCTTAATATCCTATGTAGAGGAATTGACTCTATATATGGCTGTCTCGGGGGAAAATATCCAGTTCCTATTACTAGTTGTCCATGAGACGTTGTTAGTTCTATTGCAAGAATGTTATCTTCATCAACATGAATATTTTTAAATGTATATCCTAATTTAACCAAGATGGCTACACCACTAAAGGGTCCTCTCGATTTCTCCACAGTACAGTAACCACGTAATTTAATATGTTGATCAACTCTTGCAGCTGTCTCGTTCAAAAGTATAACATCGGGATTGTAGTTATGTAGTTCAACCTCAAGAAGGTAACGGTTATTAAAGAAATGTTGAACATTAAGTTGGAAAATTGTAATCCCCATTATTTCTTCCACTTCGCTCGTGTACTGCGGTCTGAACGCCTGCAAGTAATGTCACGTGTTGTATCTACACTATCCCTGCTGGACTCGTCAAGGGGAGGAGGGAACTTTTGCGTGGATGCTTGTGTATTAAAAATGCCATCATCTTCACTAGAGGCAGTAATATTAACAGACTCATTAGAATCGTTAGAGTCGTTAGAGTCATCATCATAAAACTGAGTTGTGCTATTCTCAGTTTCAGGAAGCAGAGGCTCGTGAGAGTTAATGGGAGACTGTGTAGGCTCCAAGGGAATATTAGATAGGCAAGGTGAGTTACCTTGGGAAAGTTCCTGTTCAACAGGATCAGCTACAATAGCGGGAGAGTAGGCACCACTTTCTGGGGCATTGTTATGTTCAGGTGTTGACTTATCGGGTTGAGAGGAGTTGACAACCTGGGTTTGCGAGGAGGGCGATCCCTGGGCCAGGGATGACTTAGGCTTATTTTTAGATGTAGAGTATGGTACATACTTCTTGTTATGAGAAGGCTGGGTCATAATAGCCTTCACATTTTCAGGGATAGTGATGGGAGTGATCCCATTAGCCATTAACAGATCATTTAAAACCTGAGAGCAGAGTTGAATGTCACCACCTGCTATGTCTTTGGCCATCAAGTACATTAGTTGTGCTCTCGTTATATCCCCGTCTGTGGATACCTGAGACATATGAGATGCGACTGAACCTTGTTGTTGTGTCTGTTGTAAGTGAGGGTTAGATTGGGGCGCTCCAAGAGGGGCAGAATTCCAAACATTGGAACCATTGGTAGAGACCTGAGGAGTCCCACTTGATCCAGGCAGAGCTGGGAAGGAAGTTTGGGACATGGATGGCGGTGCCTGGGGAGTGGTCTTCTTAGAAGTGGATAGTTTCTTGGCGTCAAGAATTTTCTGCATTTCCTTTTTTCTTTCAGGACAAATAGCAGAAACAGCATGATGTTTTCCATTACAGAGGACACATTTAGGTGTATTTTTATTGGTACAATCACGATACGAATGTTGGCCAGAGCAAATGCTACAAATTTGCCCTTGTGTACTGCATTTGTTGTTGTTATGACCAAAGGCATAACACTTGAAACATTGTGTCACACTGACAAAGCGTTCCAGAGAAATTTGATCAGGTGTACATCTGGTGCCAAAACATTTGAAGCCATTTTGACACACAAGTTTGGCCTCCTCAGGTGTCTCGAGTATTAATTTTAAAGTTACCTTATTGTTGTTGGGATTCGAGAATTTATGTGCTTCTGCAGCCCTAAGGTCAGAATTCTCGATATTAATGTTATCAACAATTTCATTAGCAGTGCTGTGTTTCATAAAACTGTTGATTCTGGCCACAAACACAGTCCTCTGAGCTTGATAGCTGTCAGGTGCAACTGGGGTAACACCAGAAGTCTTCAGTTTATCCAAGACATCATGCTTTAGTAGTTGAAGTAACTCTTCTTCCGAAGCAACAGTTGAGTTGGAGCAAATACATTTGAGAATGTCTTTCATGGACATTTGATTTCCATCAATGCGTAATCTTACACGAATCCTCGCCATGATGCCTGGGAAGGAGCATCTGGCAGAGGAGTTGCTTAACAAAAAGGTATCTTTCCTTAATGTTAGCCTAACATCCTATTTCAGCTGACTTATGAAGGTCAGCCCCTAAGATAGCCTACCCTCGAGTAGTGAGGGGAAAGGGCCCAAGGCAAAGATCGGCTGGATTTTAAAAAACCACACGGGCTACCAGATGGTCAAAATGCCTTGTGTTAACTCGCCAAAGCGAAGTTGCCGAAAAAGAAGAAGATAGGACAGTCAGAAGGATAGCAATGTATGTAGTGTGTTAAGTGTGTGGGCCAGTGTTGATGTATGGGTGAGGGGAGGATGGGGAAGGATGGGGGGATGGGGATGAGAGGGGTGAACAAGCAAGCAAGTCACCGCCTTACCCTCTTGATGGGATGGGGCTCGAAGTGACTGCAAGCAAGTCTCCTCTCAGCTCTGGTGAAGAACTACTCAGGATAACCCAAGTAAATTCTCGAGCAACAGTGTTCAGAGTTGCTCAGCTGAAGAGCAGGAACGACGACGTCTTCTCTCCACGGTGGCTGGGCTGCAACTCTTTGTCTTTGTCTCGAGAAGACCCTCAAGCTAGAACCTAACCACCATCAAGGAAGCTTCCTTGAGAGGACCCTAGAGCTAAAAGCTAACCATTTTCAAGGAATCCTCCTTGAGGACCCTAGAGCTAGAGCCTAACTATCATCAAGGGACCTTCCTTGAGAGGACCTTAGAGCTAGAGCCTAACCATCATCAAGGAACCTTCCTTGAGAAGACCCTAGAGGTAGAACCTAACCATCATCAAGGAACCTTCCTTGAGGACCCTAGAGCTTGAGCCTATCATCAAGGAACCTTCCTTGAGAAGACCCTAGAGCTAGAGCCTAATCATCATCAAGGATCCTTCCTTGAGGACCCAAGAGCTAGAGCCTAACCATCATCAAGGCACCTTGAGAGGACCCTAGAGCAAGAACCTAACCATCATCAATGAAGCTTCCTTGAGAGGAGCCTAGAGCTAGAGCCTAGCAATCATCAAGGAAGCTTCCTTGAGAGAACCCTTGAGCTAGAACCTAACCATCACCAAGGAACCTTCCTTGAGAGGACCCTAGAGCTAGAGCCTAACCATCATCAAGGAACCTTCCTTGAGAGGACCTTAGAGCTAGAACCTAACCATCATCAAGGAAGCTTCCTTGAGAGGACCCTAGAGCTAGAGCCTAACCATCATCAAGGAATCTTGAGACGACCCTGCACTACACAACACTACATTATCACTATATAACACAGTACATTGTCACTATCTATATAACATACTACACTGTCACTATATAATTCACAACATTATAACTGTCACTATGAGGTAACTATGGAAACATTCTTGTGGGGTATAAATATGTTTAGTTGCATATATTTGACTGTACCCCCGGTGGTCCAGTGGTTAGCGTATCCGACTGAGACTCAAGCGTCGCGGGTTCGAGCCCCGCTAGTTCCCAGCTTTCTTTGCAGGTTGGTAAGTTAAGGGAAGAGGATGGACGTCCAATATGTTGGCATCTATCACCCTCTCCTGGAGGCCACGAGACCATTGGATGCAGTTGATATCACAACCATTGTTAGTAACACTCCTCGACTATTCGGTAATGTGTGTAAAGTCTGCTTCAGCGATGAGCTGCTTCTCCAGCCTCCTGTACAGAGAGGCCATGGTCGTGTTGTAGCAATAAGAAAGGAACCACACTGTGTTGCAGTGTATGCCTGTGTGGATGGCACCTTACTGTTCTATGATGGTGACAGTTCTCAGATCGCCCTCGAAGTGATGAAAGAATACTGCAAAATGAACCGTTGCTTCACAAGGCTTCGGGTTATCCGCTGTGTACAACAGCACAGTGGAACCTGCACATACCAGGCTCTGGCCTTCATGGATATAGTTGTCAGCTCCGGGCTCACCGACTCCATGGATATCATCAGGTGGTTCCGCATTAGAATGGAGTATTTCTCTGATGTTAAGGCAATCAACATGGTCAGGTCAATGCTGACTGAATTCAAGAATGATATAGATACTTCCTGCCACAATTTCCAAGATAGTGTGTTGAGGGAAGTGATTAAAAGTCATCTGGTTGAAATAAGGAAGACTGATCCATCTGTGAAACGTCAACTGGACAGTGAGACGCCCTCAGCCCCACCCCAGAAAATGATGAAGGTCTGAATTATCAGATAAAGAGAACGTCATGACGTTGGTTAAGTAAGTTAAAGGAAGTGAGTTTATTCAGGTATACACAAATACAGTTACATAGAATTATCATACATAGCAGCATATGTGTAGAGAACCTAGGATAACCCAAAAAGTCGGACAGAATGACTTATTTCCATTGGGGTCCTTCATCAAAAATGATGTGCTGATTCCAGTATAGCAGATAACACTGAAGGTAACACAACGGATAACACAGCTGTATTGTGCACCGTTGTGGTGTACTGTAATACACTTACAATTACTTCTGAATTCTTCTAATAAATTTTCTTGGTTAGCTCAGTCGGTAGAGAATCGGACAGTAAATGTGAGGACGGTGGCTCGATCCCCGCCTGAACCTTTCTGTTTATTAATGGACAGTTGTTAATTAAACCTAATTTTAGATAATATACATAAGTATGAGAGTGAGAGGCAGGATGACTTGGTCATCATTGTTTGTGTGTAAGATCATCCCTGGAGATCAGAGTAAAGTGAAGTAATGAAATCCTCTATAACATTCAGTAGCAAGATCATCATCTTGCAACACGAGTTACTTAAAAACTGAACAAAATATTTAAGGCACAATCCCCAGCAGCCACCATGGCATTAAAAACCTTGGTGAATGAATGGAGCGTGAATGTTGACACGATTCCCTCTTTAATTGTATTTAAGGTACCTTTTACATTTCACTTCCTCTGACATCTCATACTCCAATTAGTTATTTTAGTGTGTAAGCCAGGTATCTGGCATAATATTTATCTTGCATAGAATATATGATACCCCTCTATCTTCCGTGTTAGAAAATAAATTCAGAGTCCTTTGAGGTGCTCTAAATAGTTTAGATATTATAGTTTAGATATTAAATATTATTTCTACCAGTACATGTACAAGGTATACAGACCATAGCTGACATCAATGACATACTATTGTATAGAAAGCCACTTGTTATGCTGAGCATTTCCCGCAAATAAGGTTAGTTTTGTCCCAAGATGCGACCCACACCAGTCCACTAACACCCAGGATGTGACCCACACCAGTCCACTAACACCCAGAATGTGACCCACACCAGTCCACTAACACCCAGGATGTGACCCACACCAGTCCACTAACACCCAGGATGTGACCCACACCAGTCCACTAACTCCCAGGATGTGACCCACACCAGTCCACTAACACCCAGGATGTGACCCACAACAGTCCACTAACACCCAGGATGTGACTCACAACAGTCCACTAACACCCAGGATGTGACCCACACCAGTCCACTAACACCCAGGTACCCATTTTAAACTGATGGGTGAATAGGGACAGGGACATCAGGTGTCTTATGGAAACACGTCCCTAATTTGACCAATATGCTCAGCATAACAAGCAGCTTTCTGTATAGTAGTGTGTCACTGATGTCAACTAGGTCTGTATGCTATGTACATGTACTTGACGTAGATAAAGATATTATTATTATAATTGGAAATTTATTCGGCCCTAAAGTTCCACAGGACAGATACGTCGTACAAAGATGCCATCAGGCAGCGATGATCGGCTGGGTTGGGTGGCGGTGAAAAAATTGTAGCTCTTTTGTTTACCGTCCAATTTCCTCCAGTTTTGGTGCACAAGACAAAGTGTTTTCATTCTTTCTTGAAAATATTTATCAAAAATATACCTCAAACAAGAAATGAGAAGACTGAAAAAGGACTGATTTACTGAAAATGCCCTTTGGCAGGTTGCTTGTCCTATATGGGACGACGTAAGGTTGTTTGGTGCCGAGAGAACAATGCTTATACGAATTATATAAGCTACCTGTCCTCTAAAATAACTTATCTTTATTTCACAAAAAAATAAAGTTTATTAGTTCTTGGAATGTTGCAAAAAATCTGCCCTTTACTCCCACATATTTGGAATGTTTCCAAAAATTGAGCAATTTTAATTAGAGAAATCATTATTCTACAATTTCTGTGAATATTATTCCATTTAATTAAGTAATAAAGGCAGAACGATGTACCATAAGTGAATAAGTTACTTCCGAGATATTGGCCTGGAACGCCGGCCGGCCCACCGTCTCGAAATTTTTTTTTTCGCGAAAATCGCGTTTGTTTGGGTGTATTTCCTAGTAAACTGATGTTCTAGTGCAGTTAGCCTCTTAAAAACACCGGCATGAAAGGAATAACACATTTATATCCAAATATTTCCGATGGTCTCTTGCCATATTATGGCTTATTTTATTCAGTCTAGAGTATATAACATGTCTCTATGTTATTTATAGTGATTATTATATCATATTAGATCAATTCTGATAGATAAATAAGCCGTAAAGTTGATATAAGCTGATATAAGCGTAATAATGAAGTGATTTCTACTGGCACTCTCTGGAGCCGAGCGTTCCCATATGGTGCCTGGTTGGCTCTAAGTCTACGGATAAGCTCCGCCTTCTGTTTTATGATGCCAAATAGTCAGTTATTATATTAGAAAGAATAATGCAAGAAAAAGAGATAAAAAACAAGGAAAAAATTCCAAAATATATATGAGCTGTGAGCAGACTCGCTACCAACATCGCCGTCACCATACCTGATATAAATGACTATAATTTCTTGTAGAAACGTCGTAGAACATTCATTCTGGTACCATTGTGTTGCCAAAGAGTTAAGCTATTTTTCGGTATAAGTAACTCAATTTCCATAATTTTTCGATTTTTTTTTTGAGAGCGCGCGGAAACATGGATCAAGGCCCCCTTTACAGCTTGACAAAGTTTCTGGAGAGCAAAACATTGCCACAATAAAATGTCACATCAGTTACACTTGTCCTTTTACTTAACATATCGGTAATTCTACCATTATTCCAAAGACTAATATAGGAGTTCTATTCAATCATGAGTAAGAAATAGCAAATACAAGAGCAGCCATGACATATTCATTAATATAGTTTTCAATGTAATCAACTGTAAAATGAGCTGAGTGATGATATATTTTTTCATAAAAATCATGCTATACTTTTTTTTTTAAGCACCCTGGTCATCTCCCACCAAGGCACTTTCACCATCATTTACACTGTCACTGTCTTGAAAGAGGCACAGATACATAATGGCACTAAACCCATTGTGGGCATTTAGCACCTAAGGAATGGGAAGCATTCAAGTTTGATCCATGGAGGAAGATGATAATAAAATCAAATTAAGCACTAAACCCAAGGAAGTACAGTTCCTTGGATGAAAATCCCTTCACTGGTATCAAGGCAATTATACTTTAATCACAGAAAGTGCTAAACCCAAATGAGTTACTTAGCATTGTCCTGTTTCCTGATAGATCTTACCTAACTGCATAAGAGATATAAGAAATGGGTAAAGAGGTGTTGGTACTGAGGGAAGGATATCAGGTGAGGGGAGGCCAGGGATGACAGTTGATGCAACAGACTAGTGTCAGTCAGGAAATCATTAATGCACTGCTATTATTTCCATAATTGGTTCTATTAGTGTTCAATGTGATCAGTTTGGCTTTATTGGTGTTGTTATGGTTTCCATTTTTTTTTATTCTGTTGGTAATACCATCACTAGTCATGTTGATGGCGCCAGGTAGCTACGTCAGAAGATCCATTTCTAAAGTACACTTTCTGGAGCTTCTTTAGCTCCCTTCTGAAGCTCTGTTTCTAGAGCTTCTGAAGCTCTGGTTTTGGAGCTTCTGATATAGCTACATCAGAAGCTTCAAAATGCACAATGCACAAGGGTATGGAATTAGCAGCTGAATGCAGCTGCATAATCTAATTTTAACTGCATATGTAAATCATGAAAAAGGCACCCAACACTTAAACAATAAATCATAATAACACAATTACAAACAAACCAGTGAACGGGTGGAGCTTGAACCCATGGTGAGTGAGACATAAAACTCCAGGCCAGTGCATTAACGACTAGGCCAGTGGATTATGTATTGTTCCAGTCATGGTATTGTGCTTTTTGTCTTGAAAGAACTTTATTTGACAAGACTGTAAAAAAAAAAGGTAAATAAAACTCTAAGAAAACATTTTATCTGCAAATTACTGATAGTGTCCCACAGGGAAGTGTCCTTGGCCCTCTTCTCTTTCTCATATACATAAATGACCTACCAAATGCATCGCAACTACTCAAACTCACGCTATTTGCAGATGACACTACATACTTCTTCTCTCACCCGAACCCAGTCACGCTAGCCAATACTGTAAATACTCTAAACATTGACAAAACCTACTTCATTCTATTTGGTAACAGAGCTACAGATGTCCCTCTTAACATAATGATAAACGGATCACCTATCACAAAGCTCACAGAGGGAAAATTCTTAGAAATCCACCTTGATAATAGACTCAAATTTCAAACACATTGTTGTGATAGAAAAACAGGCCTTATCTCTAGGCTTTATTGAACATAGAATCTTCATAGTACTTCTGCAACAACAAAATATAATGACTAGTACATCTAATAATGGCTTCCACAGGGATGGTGATGTCTTGCATATGTCAAGAGAAAAGTTATAACTACAGGCCACATATTTAAACTCACCATGTAATCTGCATCACTAATATATGGATAGAAGAGAAGAGAATCACACACCATGTGTTGGCGCCCATGACACACACCAAACTGTTGTTGTTGTTAAGGGCCCCGAGAGGTGGTGCAGTATTATCCTGCTGCTGCTCCCCACAGGAGGAGTATCACTACAATCTCCCCCTTCTAAAATATCAGAGACAGTAATCTCCCAAACTGTTAGGTGGGCGACGTACACGTCCCGACCTTCGTAGCCCATAAAGCCTCTTCACCAGGTTCAATATTTTCCAGCGGGGTTTGTCTAACTGCTGGAGCAGAATCCTCTATTTCTGTAGGAGTAGTCTCAAGGGGCTTTCCAGGAGAAAACGAAGCATCTTTCACATCTATTGGTGTATCTTGAGATTCCACACTAATGGGGATTTCAACTGGGGCTAAATGTCTTGTAGATACTGTAGCCTCTTCACCATTTTGGTAGCGAATGTGGGCGTAATGTGGATTAGCTTGCAGGAGCTCTACCTCTTCCACTACGGGATCCGTCTTGTTCATCCTACGGTGACTCTTCAGGAGAACGGGTTCAGGATGACATAACCAAGTGGGCACGGAGGCTCCCGTAGAGGAACAACGTGAATAGTTGAGGCGTCTTTCATGAGAGGTTGCATTAGTAGCTGTGCACAGCAATGATCTAATAGAGTGAAGAGCATCAGGTAGGACAGTTTGCCAGTGTTGAACAGGTAGATTGCGCGACTTCAATGTCATTGTAACTGCCTTCCATATAGTACCATTGAACCGCTCCACTTGACCATTGCCTTGAGGGTTGTAGCTTGTTGTTCTGCTGCAGGCAATACCTTTGCTAGCCAAAAACTCATGAAGTTCGTTACTCATGAACGAGGATCCCCTGTCTGAATGGATATAAGCTGGCATACCAAAAATAGAGAACAACTGTGAAAGACAACTAATAACAGTTGAAGCAGTCATATTTGCACAGGGGAATACAAAGGGAAACCTTGAATATTCTTCTACTATGTTAAGGAAATACCTATTCTGATTTGTGCTTGGTAGAGGTCCTTTGATATCTATATTTAGTCTCTCGAAAGGCTGGGTGGATTTTATGAGATGAGTCTTCTCTGGCTGATGAAAGTTTGGCTTGCATTCTGCACATACTCTGCATGCTCTGATCACTTGTCGCACATCTTCCACTGAATAGGGCATGTTCTTTGATTTGACAAAATGGTACAGGCGTGTAACTCCTGGGTGACACAAAGCCTTGTGGAGCGCTGAGAGTGATTGTAAATCATGACATGCTGCTCCACAGTGGGACCTAGAGAATGCATCAGGTGAGATGTTCTCTTGACCTGGTCGGTACAGAATATCAAAGTCATAACACGATAGTTCCATCATCCAGCGTAATATCTTGTCATTCTTTATCCTACTTTTGTGCTTCTTGTCGAACATATACATCACGGACAGTTGGTCAGTCCTTATGGTGAAATGTCTACCAGTTAAATAATGCCTCCAGTGGCGAACTGCTTCTATGATGGCCTGGGCTTCCTTTTCTACAGCAGCATAACACTTCTCTGATCCTTGAAAGGTTCTCAAAAAGAAGGCTACTGGTCGTCCTGCCTGAGATAAGACTGCAGCAATGGCAATGTCAGATGCATCCGTTTCCACTTCGAATGGTAGGGACTCATCAATGGCTTGAACTACTGAGTTTTCAATGTCCTGTTTGAGAGTATGGAAAGCGGCTTCTGCTTCCTTTGTCACAGGAAATGTGGTAGCACTCAATGGGCGGACTTTACTTAAATAGTTGTAGATCCATTGTGAGTAATAAGCAAAGAGACCAAGAGTTCTTCTGAGTGACTTTTTGTCTTGAGGCATTGGAAGTTCCCGTAGAGGTCGTAGTCGTTCAGGGTCTGGGAATATTGAACCTCCTTCCACTACATAACCAAGGATGCTAAGCCTTTTAGTTGAAAAAGTGCACTTTTCCTCATTGTAACTGATATTTTTCTTCTTGGCGGCTTCCAAAAACTTATCAAGGTTTACATCATGTTCCTCCTGGGTCTTGCCACAAATGGTAACATTATCTAAATACGCGTAAGTTCCCATGAGTTGCTCTTCCTGAATGAGTGAATCCATAATTCGTTGGAAGCAGGCTACCCCATTGGTGACTCCAAAAGGGACTCTGGTAAACTGATACAGGCCATCACTAGCCTGAAACGCTGTGTATGGTTTATCTTCATTCCTTATAGGGACTTGATGATAGGCACTCTGTAGATCAATTGTGCTAAACACATAGTACTGAGCAATTTTGTTCACTGTATCATCAATTCGAGGTAGAGGGTACCCATCAAGGAGGGTATTATAGAACCGAGTAATTCCCCTTGGCGTGTCACAGGTTGTTGTTGTTAAAGATGATTATAGGAAACGGAGACTGGCTATCGATTACTCTGATTGTCTCAGAGTAATCGATAGCCAGTCTCCGTTTCCTATAATCATCTTTAACAACAACAACCTGTGACACGCCAAGGGGAATTACTCGGTTCTATAATACCCTCCTTCAGCAGCCTCTGAGTTTCTTTCTCAATGAACATCCGATCCTCATAAGAATAGCTGATATAGGATGGCAATCCGCGGTAAGATTTGCAAACAGCTTTGGTGGGTCTACCCTTAAAGTGCTAAGTCCACAGACAACAAGAGGAGGCAGTTCACCTCCATATGTTAAGGTGACACTACCATGCAGCTTCTGAAAGTCCTGACCAAGGATAACATCAGAGCACAGTTGTGGCAGAATAGCTAAATGTACATCTTGGTAATCCTTTCCATTAACTCTGAGATTTACCTTACAAAACCCTAAGGTCTGAATAGAGAGAGATATTGATGCCATGGAAACGGTACCTGATGAGTGATGTACAGTCAAGGAGTGGCGTTTAACTAAATCAAGGTTGATGAAACTCTCTGAGCTGCCACTATCAGTAAGACCATCTACTTCTGTTCCTTTGATGAATACTTTCACAACTGCATTTGACAGTGAATTTGGAGTAGCTGCAGAAGTCACTGTTGCTAGAGTCGCATGATCACTGGAATGTGTGGAGGCACTAGCTCTTGTTGATGCATTAGCACGACATACTTTAGCAAAGTGACCTTTCTTGTGGCATTTATGGCACATTGCTTCACGAGCAGGACACTTTGGACGTGGATGTCTTGAAAAACCACAAAAGAAACACACCGTACCTGCTGCTGCTGTCACTGAGGCAGGTTCCACAGTAACTTCATTGCAAGAGTCTTGGTCAGGAATTGCAGCACTTACCACTCGAGAAGGCTGAGTGGTACTGTATACTTCAGAATTCTTCTGGGCTGAATCTAGAGCTCTTGCCTGGTCAAAGGCAGCGGCTAAGTCGAGAGTTTTATTCTCCAATAAACGCTGCCTTATTATTGGTGATTGCAGGCCACTGATAAAAGCATCCCTGATGGACTCTTCACAATACTGAGCAGCTGTCACTGCTTGGTAGTGACAGTCCTTACCTAAAATTTTCAGTGCTTGAAGGTATTCCTCTAAGGATTCATCAATCTGCTGGCGGCGAGTTGCAAGGCTATAGCGTGCAAAGATTTCATTTGTAGGTTTAATATACTGAGACTTGAGGGTTTTGATAGCATCTTCGTAGGTATTACACTCAGAAATAGCCTCATATATCTTAGGTGACACAAAATTGATGAGCAGACTTAGTTTATCTAGATCTTCTTTAGGAAGGGCTCCCAAGAAGTTTTCGAAAGTCTTAAACCAGTGCTTCCATTCCTGAGCAGCCGTTGATAAGTTGGGGTCACAGTCTAGCCTCTCAGGTTTCAGTCAACGCTCCATGTTGTGATGTAGTCTAGCGCAGGATCACCACCAGGTAGCCCAGGATTCTATGTTCAATAAATTGTTGTGATAGAAACACAGGCCTTATCTCTAGACTTTATTGAACATAGAATCTTCATAGTACTTCTGCAACAACAAAATATAACGACTAGTACATCTAATAACGGCTTCCACAGGGATGGTGATGTCTTGCATATGTCAAGAGATAAGTTATAACTACAGGCCACATATTTAAACTCACCATGTAATCTGCATCACTAATATATGGATAGAAGAGAAGAGAATCACACACCATGTGTTGGCGCTCATGACACACACCAAACTATTGTTGTTGTTAAGAACCCCGAGAGGTGGTGCAGTATTATCCTGCTGCTGCTCCCCACAGGAGCAGTGTCACTACACACATGTACAACAAATTTCCAAGAAAATTTCCAAGACCGTAGATATACTATCGAAGATACAGTACTATGTTCCACAGTCAGCCCTCCTGGCCCTATATCACTCTCTTATTTACTCCTATCTCACCTATGGAATTTATGCATGGGGCTCAACAACAATAAACCATCTCAGACCATTAATTACCCAACAAAAGGTTGCAGTCAGAATGATAACAAATTCCCACTACAGACAGCACACTCCACCAGTATTCAAAACTCTAAACCTACTCACCATACAAAACATCCATACTTATTACTGCACCTATTACATACATAGAACACTTAACACTGATATAAACCTTCCCCTCAAACATCTCCTTACCAACCTCAACAGAACACATGACCATAACACAAGGCACAGATCACTCTTTGATGTTCCTCGTGTCCACCTCACGATATGCAAAAACTCAATGCACATAAAAGGCCCTAAAATCTGGAATTCATTACCTGTAAATATAAAAGAAACACTGTCTGTTTATAAATTCAAGTTTCTTCTCAAAAATCACTTACTCACCCACAACCAAATAAATACTGAATAATTGTATCTTATAAATTGTACATCTTAAATCTTTCTCATAATTGTATCACATATACATGTATGTTTAACCTGAGACCCAATCAAACTGTGTTTTTTTTAACTACATTACCTAACAGAATACTCCATTCTACTGAATGCTCAGTAATACAGAATACTTAGTAATACTCATTTGTGCTTAATTGTTATCTGTTTACAATAATGTTTTACCACTGAATATATCATTGCTTAATTAATCTTAAGTTAATTTTAAGCCTGCCCATAATGCTCTGCATACAAGGGGCTTTGGCATGTTGCACTTAACTGTATTCCTTTGTACTTCTCTGTATCATGTTCAGATAAATAAATAAATAAATAAATAAATACAAATTTAAGAGAATTCTTAATATAAAAATTCTATCTTAAGTGCAAACAATATATGTACATTAAAAACTTTATAACACAGCTGATGAATCGTTAGAAAAAGACTTTAATTACAGGCATTACAAAGCGCACCCAGTAAGGAACCAGCCGGTCTTGAGTAGTGAAGGTTTGTTGAGTTACCCGACTTGAACTGCCATATAAATGCTCTTGCTCTTGATGCAGTGCTCTCTGGAGGGTAAAGCTTTGGGTCGCCACAATGAAGGTTGTCTTCAGATCCACTAAAGACTTCAACTGGAGACTGTAACCTACAGACAACCTCTGTTCTGTATTTCTGTCTTGACATGCAGTCCTACCTCTCAAGTGTCAAAATATTGACACTTACCAAAGTTTGGGGAGCCAATCATAGTGAGCAAAGGCAAGGACTGATAAGGTTGGTAATACCACAGTCCTTTGGCATGGAATGTCCAACTTGGTCGCTGATACTCGAACATGGTGATGTGTTTACTCTGCCTTCCTTTCTGTAACGTCTCGAAGAACAACTTTGCAAGTTGTGTGTAAGCAGCCGGGATGGCTCCAGCAAATCCACTAGCCCCAAGGAATCCATTAGCCTGGTGAGATAGTAAAATATCATGAAATATATTATTATTACTAAATGTATAAAGAAGAAAAACTCTATGAATGTCTCTCTTCTTTTTCAGGTCACCCTGCCATGGTGGGAGATGGGCGGCATGTTAAAAAATTTATTAGCTGTCAAATGAATTATATGGAAATGTCCAGCCATAAATGCTTTGTCACTGTGGAAATGTGTAGCCATAAATTCTTTGTCAAACTCAACTTCTTTTTATTTACCCACAACGTACCTCATTTCTAACTGAATGCAGTGATAAAGCACAACTGTCCATTTTTCCCTTGGCTGTCATTTTCAGCAGGGTCTATATGTTCATACAGTTTCACTGCAGTTTTATCCATTAATATTTTAAGGGTTCTGAACTCCCTCTATACAAATTTATATATTATTCTTTACTCTGTTAATATTTCTACTTCATATAATGCCACATAAGCTATTTTTCTGCTTAGCCATTTTTCTATGCAGAAAACTTGGAATATTCAATAAAGAATTCTTGAATATTTGACACATTATTTATATTTGTCAAGACTTGCAGGATACTTCACTATAGAATTCCATATTAAAAGTATATATACTGACTATACTAAAATTATATTTAATCCATTTTACTGGGTGAGATGTTATCAACAAATTTTTTGAAAATAAGAAAAAGTTTTGGAGTGAGATTAACAAGTTAAGAAAGCCTAGAGAACAAATGGATTTGTCAGTTAAAAATAGGAGAGGAGAGTTATTAAATGGAGAGTTAGAGGTATTGGGAAGATGGAGGGAATATTTTGAGGAATTGTTAAATGTTGATGAAGATAGGGAAGCTGTGATTTCATGTATAGGGCAAGGAGGAATAACATCTTGTAGGAGTGAGGAAGAGCCAGTTGTGAGTGTGGGGGGCGTTCATGAGACAGTAGGTGAAATGAAAGGGGGTAAGGCAGCCGGGATTGATGGGATAAAGATAGAAATGTTAAAAGCAGGTGGGGATATAGTTTTGGAGTGGTTGGTGCAATTATTTAATAAATGTATGGAAGAGGGTAAGGTACCTAGGGATTGGCAGAGAGCATGCATAGTTCCTTTGTATAAAGGCAAAGGGGATAAAAGAGAGTGCAAAAATTATAGGGGGATAAGTCTGTTGAGTATACCTGGTAAAGTGTATAGTAGAGTTATTATTGAAAGAATTAAGAGTAAGACGGAGAATAGGATACCAGATGAACAAGGAGGCTTTAGGAAAGGTAGGGGGTGTGTGGACCAGGTGTTTACAGTGAAACATATAAGTGAACAGTATTTAGATAAGGCTAAAGAGGTCTTTGTGGCATTTATGGATTTGGAAAAGGCATAGAGCGAAACACCAACGTCAAAGACCTGGGAGTGATCATGTCAGAGGATCTCACCTTCAAGGACCATAACATTGTATCAATCGCATCTGCTAGAAAAATGACAGGATGGATAATGAGAACCTTCAAAACTAGGGAGGCCAAGCCTATGATGACACTCTTCAGGTCACTTGTTCTATCTAGGCTGGAATATTGCTGCACACTAACAGCACCTTTCAAGGCAGGTGAAATTGCTGACCTAGAAAATGTACAGAGAACCTTCACGGCGCGCATAACGGAGATAAAACACCTCAATTACTGGGAGCGCTTGAGGTTCCTGAACCTGTATTCCCTGGAACGCAGGCGGGAGAGATACATGGTTATATACACCTGGAAAATCCTAGAGGGACTAGTACCGAACTTGCACACGAAAATCACTCACTACGAAAGCAAAAGACTTGGCAGACGATGCAACATCCCCCCAATGAAAAGCAGGGGTGTCACTAGCACGTTAAGAGACCATACAATAAGTGTCAGGGGCCCGAGACTGTTCAACTGCCTCCCAGCATACATAAGGGGGATTACCAACAGACCCCTGGCAGTCTTCAAGCTGGCACTGGACAAGCACCTAAAGTCGGTTCCTGACCAGCCGGGCTGTGGCTCGTACGTTGGTTTGCGTGCAGCCAGCAGCAACAGCCTGGTTGATCAGGCTATGATCCACCAGGAGGCCTGGTCACAGACCGGGCCGCGGGGGCGTTGACCCCCGGAACTCTCTCCAGGTAAACTCCAGGTATATGACAGGGTGGATAGGGGGGCAATGTGGCAGATGTTGCAGGGGTATGGTGTAGGAGGTAGGTTACTGAAAGCAGTGAAGAGTTTTTACGAGGATAGTGAGGCTCAAGTTAGAGTATGTAGGAAAGAGGGAAATTATTTCCCAGTAAAAGTAGGCCTTAGACAAGGATGTGTGATGTCACCGTGGTTGTTTAATATATTTATAGATGGTGTTGTAAGAGTACACACACGAGCAAACGCACTCAAGCATGTATGAGTACACAAATACACACGCAAACAAGCACACAAGCACACACACACAAACACACACACGCACACTCACACACACACACACACACACACACACACACACACACACACACACACACACACACACACACACACACACACACACACACACGTGGTAATGCTTTATTTACAGAGTGCGTATCAGAGTATTTTTCCAGAATGGTCTGTAATATACCACTGTGGATAAAATATTTTGACATATCTTGAAAATTTCTGAGCGAGTTGTCTCTGAATTCATTAATTTAATCACACTTCAGTACATAATGACGCAGGGTGAGATATTTCGTTTGGTCTACATCTGGTGGTAGTGATTTAACCTGCCAAAGATACTTGTAATCCAGCCGGAACCGGGAGGTAGTGACATCCAAGAGTCTGCTTATTTTGTTGGATGCACCATAGACATGTGGCTCCTCCTGCATGATAGAATGATGATAGATGGACTGACTTGTGTCAATCTCCCAGAGTCTTAAGTCAATAAAATTCAGTTGAAGTTCTTTTCGTATTATTGTTCTCAAACTGCTAACTGACAAGCCAAGATTGTAATCTACCCACTCTTTGAAAGCATACAGCTTAGCCAGTTTATCAGTTCTGTATACATCTGAAGACCAATGTGAGATGGAATCCACAGCATGTGCACTCTGACTCCACTGTCCACAATCTTACAATGCCTGTGTCTGGCTTCTGACACAAGCATACCACAATTTATACTTAATGAGTTGATAGCATTTATGGATGACAGAGAACCAGTTACAATTAAAGTGTCAAGCTTAGATACATGGACGCATTTCAGTGCAAGGAGTATGGCAAATAGTTCTGTTTGAAAGGTAGAGGCCCAGTTATTGATGGGTGCTCCAATTTCTTTATGAGAGCCATCACTCTGTACGACAACAGCAGCACTACCAGCTGCACCAGTGGATTGGTGAACAGAACCATCAACGAATATAATTTGTGTAAGAGTGTGCTGTATGACTAAGTTATCAATACACTTTAAGGCATCATGTTTGGCTTCAAGGCGAAGCTTTGGTTGTGATTGAAGAAGTATTTTGGGGGGAAATGGAGGAATGGTAGTTTGGAATGGGGTAATATCCCATGGAGCGGAGAGGTGCCGCTGTTGCCTTACTTAACACAGATCATGTATCTGGTTCATGTGGATGTCGGTTCCAATTTGTTCGATCCATCTGGAGGGTTGTTCACGAGTGCTGAGGAAAGTTTGGAGGGCTTCTGTCCATGTCCTGAACATATTAGCACCAATTAGGTTATTTCTTTCAGTAACACGATCTCTGATGCTTGGAATATCCAGCTCTTTCCGCATATTTAAAATTTTGGCAATACGAGAGAGTCCTAGAATGATCCTCATTGCTTTGTTCTGCAGTTTTTCCAGCCCTCCATCAAGCTTCCAGTCAGACACAAGAGCAAGTAGTGGCGCAGCTTAATTAACCAATCATCTAATATAAGCAAGATAAGCTATTTTCATCACTTGTCCAGTCTTTTTATTTTTTCCTCCTCTCTGTCAACCTGTCTTCTGATTTTCTTCCTATTCTCGTGGCATGATAACATTTCAGTAATTACCGAAATTTCATCAGAGGTTTTCCCTCAAGTTAAATACAAATAGGAACTGAGTGTCACACTAAAGAGCTAAATAGACAGTGAATTGTACCTTCACACAATGTGGAGCTGCATGACTCCCATGGGTTTAGCGCTTCATGTGCAAAATTATATTAAATCTGATATGTTGACTACTTACGTGAATTAAGTTGTCAGTTTATTTGTCCAGAACAACTGAATAATATTGCATCTTTTATGTATGTTAATTAATTACAAAGTAATATATAACTTGGTGTAGTAGGATATATAATGTAGTTTAAATGTAGTGAAGGAAAGTTTCATGGTATATATTAAGTTAACTACATAACTCAATTAACTGACAATATTTTAGTCGTGACTGTAAAATTTTATAAAGGCTAATTCTTGCTTTTATTTATTTTTTGTTAAAGTTGTTTTCTAAAAACATTAACATTGGTCTTGGGTATGATGACACAACATTCAGAACAAGTGTTTAGTGGGGCTACGTTTAGTGGGGCTACGTTTAGTGGCGCTACGTTTAGTGGCGCTACGTTTAGTGGCGCTACGTTTAGTGGGGCTACGTTTAGTGGGGCTACGTTTCGTTAAGGAATTAAGTACATTAGACTCAATAATAGACTGCTGAGTAAATTATCTGTGAACAGTCTTACTTGCTGCTATGACCACTCTACATGTAATATTCGTCTCTTATTATTATTATGCAGTGATTTCATAAATTTTAAGAATTTCAACAAAAATGGAGCAATCTATCAAGCAGTTTTAACATATTGTTTGACAAATATTTGAGAGAGAATGTTGGGAAACATCTTATGAGCACAGAAGAAAAATCTTGCTGAAATGCTATATAATTTGCACGCTCTTATTCACTGTGTTGATGTTGTGGACGATCTAGCGCGCTTATGACATAACAAAGTTCAGAAGTGAATTATCACAAGTCTTCAACAACCCTTGATAACTAGAGATAAATCTTTAAAAAATATTACGAAGTCATTTTCAAAGGGAAACACATATTGTTCTTCTAAACTATGAAAATCATTTTTTCAGCCAATTGATTACAGTTAGCGTTTGGAAATATAATAAAAAAAAGAAAAGGTAAGCGTGTTTGTACTTCCAGTTATGGTAGCCTAAAACAACAGTAAGATCGTTATTCCAGTTTGTAAAACATATACACACGTATATACATAGATATGAAAAAACACATATACACTTAATTTTTTTTTTCAACATATCGGTCCTCTCCCACCGAGGCAGGGCGACCCAAAAAGAAAGAAAATCCCCATAAAGAAAATACTTTCATCATCATTCAACACTTTTACCTCACTCATACATAATCACTGTGTTTGCAGAGGTGCTCAGATATGACAGTTTAGATGTCCCTCCAAACTGCCAATATCCCAAACCTCTCCTTTAAAGTGCAGGCATTGTACTTTCCATTTCCAGGACTCAAGTCCGGCTATATAAAAATAACCGGTTTCCCTGAATCCCTTCACAAAATATTACCCTGCTCACACTCCAACAGCTCGCCAGGCCCCAAAAATCATTCGTCTCCATTCACTCCTATCTAACACGCTCACACATAGTTGCTGGAAGTCCAAGCCCCTCGCCAACAAAACCTCCATTACTCCCTCCCGCCAACCTCTTCGAGGACGACCCCTACCCCACCTTCCTTCCCCTCCAGATTTATACGCTCTCCAAGTTATTCTACTTTGATCCATTCTCTCTAAATGACCAAACCACCTCAATAACCCCTCTTCATCCCTCTGAATAATACTTTTAGTAACTCCACACCTTCTCCTAATTTCCACTCTGTATAGTCCTTGTGGCTTAGCGCTTCTTTTTTGATTATAATAATAATAATAATAATAATAATCCTAATTTCCACACTCAGAATTCTCTGCATAATATTTACACCACACCTCAGGCAAGACATCTGCACTGCCTCCAGACGCCTCTTCGCCGCAGCGTTTGCAACCCAAGCTTCACATCCATATAAGAGAATTGGTACCACTATTCTATCGTACATTCCCTTCTTTGCCTCCATGGATAACGTTTTTTTTTTGTCTCCACAGATACCTCAAAGAATCACTCACCGTTTTTCCTTCATCAATTCCATGGATAACGTCATCCTTCATAAACCATCCACTGACAAGTCAACTCACAAATATCTGAAAACATTTACTTCTTCAAATACTCCCTTTCTCCAATGTGATATCTAATTTTTCTTTATCTAAATCGTTTGATACCCTCATCACCTTATTCTTATCTATGTTCATTTTCAACTTTCTACCTTTGCATACCCTCCACTAACCTTTGCAACTTTTCTTTAGAATATCCCATACGCACAGTATCATCAGCTAAAAGTAACTGTGCCAACTCCCATTTCGTATTTGATTCCCTATAATTTAATCCCACCCCTCTCCCCAACACCCTACCATTTACTTCTTTTACAACTCCATCTATAAATATATTAGACAACCATGGTGACATTACACATCCCTGTCTAAGACCTACTTTTACCGGGAAGTAGTCTCCCTCTCTTCTACACACCCTAACCTGAGCCTCACTATCCTCATTAAAACTCTTTTCAGTATTTAGTAACTTACTACCTATTTCATACATTTGCAACATCTGCCACATCGCTCCCCTATCCACTGTATCACATGTTTCCTCTAAATCTATAAATGCAATGAAAACTTCCCTACTTTTATCTAAATACTGTTCACATATATGCTCTATGTAAACACTTGATCTACACATCCCTACCCACTCTAAAGCCTCCTTGCTAGTCTGCAATCCTACTCTCTGTATTACCTATAATTCTTTCAGTTTTTAACCCTACCGAACACTTTACCTGGTATACTCATTAAACTTATTCCCCAATAATATTTACAATCTCCCTTGTCCCCCTTCCCTTTATGTAAAGGAACTATACACGTTCTTTGCCAATCCCTAGGTTCCTTCCCCTCTTTCATACATTTATTATACAAAAATACCAACAACTCCAACACTGCTTTTAACATTTCTGTCATGATCCCATCAGCTGTCATGATCCCAGCTGCTTTACCCCCTTTCATTCTACATAATGGCTCACGCACCTTCCCCACACTCCCATCCTGCTCTTCTTCACTCCTAAAAGATGGTATGCCTCCCTGGCCAGTGCATGAAAATACTGCCTTCCTTTCTTCATCGACATTTAAAAGTTCCCCAAGATATTCCCGCCATCTACCCAATACCTCCAGTTACCCATCTACTAACTCCCCTACTCCGTTATTAACTGACAAATCCAGTCGTTCCCTAGACTTTCTTAACTTGTTTATCTCACTCCAAGAGTTTTTCTTATTTACAGCAAAATTTCTTGACAGTGCCTCTGCCCCTCTATCATCTGCTCTCCTTTTGCACTCTCTCACCACTCTCTTCACCTTTCTTTTACTCTCCATATACTCTGCTCTTCTCATGACACTTCTGCTTTGTAAAAATCTCACATAAGCTACCTTTTTCTCTTTTATCACACCCTTTACTTCATCATTCCACCAATCACTCCTCTTTCCTCCTGCACCCACCCTCCTATAACCACAAACTTCTGCCCCACATTCTAATACTGCATTTTTAAAACTATCCCAACCCTCTTCAACCCCCCCACTACTCATACTTACCTTTCTGCCAATAATTGCTTATATCTCACCCTAACTTCCTCCTTCAGTTTATACACTTTCGCCTCTCTCTCTTGCTGTTGCCGCTTTCCTTTTGTCCCATCTCCCTTTTACTTTAACTTTAGCTATAACTGAATAATGATGCGACATATCAGCTGCCCCTCTATAAACATGTACATCCTGAAGCCTACCCATCAACCTTTTATCCACCAACACATAATCTAACAAAGTACTTTCATTGCGTGCTATATCATATCTTGTATACTTATTTATCCTCTTTTTTCATAAAATATGTATTACTTATTACCAAACCTCTTTCTACACATAGTTCAATTAAAGGCTCCCCATTTTCGTTTACCCATGGCACCCCAGATTTACCTATTACTCCCTCTACAACATTTTTACCCACTTTAGTATTGAGATCACCAACCACAAACACTCTTGCCCTTGGTTCAAAACTCCTCACGCACTCATTCAACATTTCCCAAAATCTCTCTCTCTTCTACACTTCTTTCTTATCTAGGTGTATAAACACTTACTATAACCCTTATTTTACACCTCATAATCCTAGAATTTATACATTTATATTCCCTCTTTTCCTGCCATAACTTATCCTTCAACATTATTAGTACTCCTTCTTCAGCTCTAACCCTGTTTGAAACCCCTGACCTAATCCCATTTATTTCTCCCCACTGAAACTTTCCCACGCCCTTCAGCTTTGTTTCACTTAAAGCCAGAACATCCAGCTTCTCATTTATAACATCCACAATCATCTCTTTTCATTTGCACAACATCCACGCACATTCAAACATCCCACTTTAACGGTTTTCTTCTCTTTCCTTTCAGTAACCTATACGTGATAAGGAGTTACTACCCCATTGTTCCCGGCATTTTAGTTGACTTATACAACACGCTTGGCTTACGGAGGAAAGATTCTTATTCCATTTCCCAATGGATATGAAAAGAAAAGCAATAAGAACAAGAACTATTAAGATAAAATCAAAGAAAACTCAGATGAGTGTGTATACATACATGTATGTGTAGTGTGACACTTAAATACATTATATTAATATAATAATGAGGGTGAAAGTGTTGAATGTTCGTGAAAGTACTGAAAGATGGTGAAAGTTTTTCTTGTTTTTGGGGCCACCCTGCCTCGGTGGGAAATGAACGACGTGTTTTATATATATATATATATATATATATATATATATATATATATATATATATATATATATATATATATATATATATATATATATATATATATGTATCGATATATATATATATATATATATATATATATATATATATATATATATATATATATATATATATATATATATATATATATATATGTATATATATATATATATATATATATATATATATATATATATATATATATATATATATATATATATATATATATATCATTTCCACAGGGCTCAGCAGGAGGTTTCACCGGTTTAAGGCCATAACACTTAAAACAAATGCTCAGTCCAGGACTAGGTGATGTTCCAGAGAGGTTGGTGTCTGAACTCACCAAATTTTCCAACCTGTGCCTGGCTGGCAGCGTCCCAGAGGCCATGAGACCCCTTTTCTTTGGTGCCTCATTGTGTGCCCTCCGGAAAAAGGATGGAGGAATGAGGCCCATTGCAGTGAGCAACAGCCTTCGGCGTCTAGCCGCCAAGGCTGCAGTAAGAAACCAACTCATATCGGTTTTGGTGTTCAACAAGGCTGTGAAGCAGCTGCCCACGCAGCACGAGTATATATCAACAACGTGGCCGATGAAAGAGCCTTGATAAAATTGGACTTTGCTAGTGCTTTCATCTTAGAATGGATGCTGCTCTCCAAGCAGTTTCTAGACATTTCCCTTCCATCTATCCCTTCATTGAGTCGTGTTGTAGTGTGACTTCTAAACTATTGTTTGGGGACCATGAAATTGACTCGTGTGACGGTATTCAACAGGGAAACCCTCTCGCCCCCTTTCTATTCTGTCAGGTCATCAATGAAGTCATAGAAGCACACTCCAATGAGCTCAATATCTGGTTCTTGGATGATGGTTCCCTAGCTGGCACTACAGCATCTCTCCTAGAGGACATCAGAAAAATTAAAGACATGGGAGAGAGCCTGGGCCTATCTTTAAACCCAGAATATTACTGCTGTTTTAGCAGGAGCACGAGCCATTGATCCAGCCACCAGCACCCTCCTTGCTGCTCCTCTTTGGCCCAATGCCATCGATCTGATCTTAGAAAAATAATCTCAGACCTCAGGACGATGGAAGGCAGGATGAAAGACATCGATACATGTGATGCTTTTTACCTACTCACCAGGTGCCTGTCAATTCCAAAACTTACCTACTTCCTGAGATGCTCCTCAGCCTTCAGCAGTCCGAAACTCAAGGAATATAACTCTCTCCTTTAGACCATACTAGAGAGAGTATTGAACCTTTCCCTCGAAGATGGATAGTAGTTGAAGATTGAGACACTTATGCAGCATATGGGAATCTTTATTCAGGAAACGTTTCGCCACACAGTGGCTTCATCAGTCCAATACAAAGAGGAAGGCGTAAGGAGAGGAGGAGTATGAGGTAATCAGTATGAGGTAATCAGTCCCTCAACCTCATACTCCTCCTCTCCTTACGCCTTCCTCTTTGTATTGGACTGATGAAGCCACTGTGTGGCGAAACGTTTCCTGAATAAAGATTCCCAAATGCTGCATAAGTGTCTCAATCTTCAACTTGTCGGTTTTTCAAACCATTCATCACATGGATAGTAGTTGCAAGTCTCACTTCCAGTCAAGCTTGGGGGGCGGGGAGTACGCAAATCCTACTGCCCCAACAGCTTTCCTGTTCTTTTCCATAGCATCAAATGAGTTAATAAAACAAATTCTTTCGGACAACCTCAGTGACTCAGCAAGAATACAGGACCCCAGTTACGCCAATGCCATCACTGAATGGGAGACTCTTACTGCTGCAGCACCAAAACCTAGTGCAGCACTGGGATGGCCCCATCGCTGAAAAGGTGCTTGACAACATGTTTAGGGCTGTAACATCGGACTGGGAGACTGCACATCTCCAAGCTGTGAGTGTACTTTTTAAGTGCAGTTTGTGCACTTAAAAAGAAGGATGGAGAAATTAACCCTAATGCAATAGGCAACACTTTTCGCCGCCTCGTTTCCAAAGCTACTGTCCAAAACATTCGCGCAGAGGCAGCCATGATGCTTCAAACAAACCAGCTTGGCTTTGGGTCTCTCAAGTAAGTGAAGCAGCGGTTCATGCAACAAGGGCGCATATCAACAACCTGCCTGAGGACAATGCAGTGGTAAAATTAGACTTCAAGAATGCATTTAATCTCCTGAAAAGAGATGTGGTATTAGTAGCGGTACAAGAACATTTCCCTGGTCTCTTTCCCTTTGTTTCAGCTGGATATTGCAAGGAATCAATGCTCCTGTTCGGAGAACACGAAATCACATCATCAGAGGGTGTCCAGCAAGGGGATTCTCTCGCACCATTTCTGTATAGCAGTTAGGGAAATCACAATCAGACTGACCAGTGAGCTAAACATCTGGTTCCTGGATGATGGCACACTAGCAAGTACAAAGGAGTCCCTCTTAAGTGATCTTACACAAGTGATGAAACGGGGACAGAAAATGGGTCTCATCCTGAATCCATCCAAATGTGAAATCATCTCAGTCATTCAACAAGTGACAAATGCAGTGAGATCAAAACTACCAGGAGCATCAGTCATTGCCCCTACAAATAGCGTCTTGCTTGGAGCACCTCTGGGAAGCGATGTCATTGACACAATTCTCAGGAAGACATTGGAAGAATTGAGGAGAATGGAACAACGAATAGGTAATCTTGACACCCACGATGCCTTGTACCTTCTCACTAAGTGCTTGAGTCTGCCAAGGTTGACATATTTATTAAGATGTGCACCTTCATATGATAACCCTATACTGCACGAATATGACAGTATGCTGAGGCAGATTTTTTACGAAAGTACTTAACCTAAGTCTAGAAGACGGGCAGTGGAACCAAGCTACACTTCCAGTCAGACTAGCAGGCATTGGTGTCCGCAAGTCATCACAAATTGCTACCAGCTTTTCTGTCCTCATGCGTTGCATCCAGAGGGCTTGTAGCAGCAATTCTCCCTGAACATCTTAGGGACAAGATTGGAGTCCAGGACCAAAAGTTCATTGACGGAACCATGATCTGGGATAATCTAACGGGCTCTGAAACCAGACCTGCTCCCCCCAACAACTACAAACAGTCGCACTGGGATGGCCCAATAGTTGAGAAAATAGCCTCAACAATGCTTCAGAGTGTGTTAGGGAAGGATAGAGCCCGCCTCATGACAGTGAGAGCTCCTCATGCAGGGGACTTTCTGTTGGCTGTTCCCAACTCCAGCCTTGGCATACGGCTCGACCCACAGACCATCCGCATTGGTGTTGCCCTTCGACTTCCGTCCCTATTCTCGCCGAATAAAGGTGTATTTATGGCAGTGAAGCAGCAGGCCGATTCGGGTATCATGGTCTTGTGTGCCGTAAATCCGAGGGAAAGATTGCAAGACATGAGGAGGTTAATAACATCAAGAGGAGCCTCACAACAGCCGGATGCCCAGCAGTAAGGGAGCCACCCCAATTATGCAGATCTAATGGCAGCCAGAAGCGTCCAGATGGTATCACACTTCAAGCCTGGACAGACGGTGAGCAGGCGGTGTGGGACTACACATGTGCACCTACCTTGGCTGATACCTATCTCCAATACACCAGGGAGGAAGGAGGGGCAGCCGCCAGCTTCAGGGAGTCCCAGAAGTCTAGAAAATATGGAGAACTTGCCCATCATTATATGTTTGTTCCCATAGGCTCAGAAACCCTTGGCTCATGGGGAAAGAGTGCATCTAAGTTCCTTAAGGAGCTAGGCAAAAGACTCATCAGGGTAACTAGGGATCCCAGAGCAGTACACAAATAACCCGTACATAAAAGAGCAGCTAGTTTTCTGTTCCAGCGACTCAGCACTGCTGTTCATTTATATATCGTTTTCTGCATTAGTGTTTGTAACTACTCTTAGGTTAAGAAACATAAAGATGCCCTGATTCATCATGTTCGTATGTCATAGTTGCTTAAAGATGTAGAATTTATATATCTGCTCACGTATTATGATTCACACTTTGGGTATTATCGTTTGGCATCTCTATAATTCATATTTGAAGGTGTATCTTTACGTATATTGCGATACCAAATATTTCTCTGTATATAGTAATTATTTTATAAAGTAGGTTTATTACTGAGTATTCTTGGACATGTCTTGGATAAAGACAACTGCGCCTCAAGCAAGTCTTGGGGCAGTTCAGGTATTGTGACAGGTAGGCCGCACACAGCAGTCTTGGCTGAACCATTACCCCGTGCATGGCGCAGCTCCACTCTTAACACTACCTTAGTCTTGTTATATCATTGTTTTTCGGATACACTGCAGCTTAGTAGTGACGCAGGCTGAAACTGAAGTCATCTTGCAGCCAGAATCAAGTGAGTAAACGTAAAGTTGTAGGAGGCAGGTGAGCGTTTTCACATAGAAGTGCGGAAGAGCAAACAATAACCAAAGGAACTTCCCAAGGAAAGAGATTAAAAGCAAAAGGTAGGAAGAACGTGAAGGGGAGGTAAATTAAGGGAAGCCATGAGAGAGCCAGTAATAAATTGGGGCGACAATTAAACAAATTAGTCTTACTAATGTGTTACCGTTGTGTGCGTGGAAGGGTCATGAAGGTCATGGAAGCTGATGAGATAACGGAGACAATGGGCAGCACTTCTATACTGTAAATGCGTGACGCTTGTCTCTGCATTGACTGGGGAAGATTAATAGGCCCAGAGATGTAAACTTACTCCTTGATGATGTTTGGCGTCAAGTGTGAAAAGAGTAGTGTTGATGCTTAAAAATATAGTTGGTTATGGCAGTTGAGTTGAGAAGAGATTAAAACTTACTGGTGGTGAAGGACCAGTTATTACTCAGTATATTCTAAAAAATTGTGTATAAAAAACACGCTCCATATATAATGTCAATTTCCGGGATTAATTCTAAAACCGGACGCGTGTTAGTCCTGAAGAGCAGCCAGGAGAGAACAGGAGCAGGAAAGGTGTGTTTATTAGTCAAGCCGTCATGGTTTAGTGTAGGTATGTGGGTGGTATTTTTGGCCAAGTCTAGGACATTGATTATATTATTGTTGTTATGTTCACACGATTTTCCTTTAAGTCCCTAGTGTGCGCAAGGGCTTGTGTTTTGGAGAGTACATATAAAGTTTTGACTGCAGGCTAAGTTGGCTGCAGGAAAGTGGTGGGGGTGTTATAAAGCCTCCCTCTTTATATATTTTGTTTTACTCACTAGTAGCAGTGTGCTAGTGAGTTAATGTGAGTGAGTAAATGTGTATTGGTGTGTGATTTTTGTATGTAGAGTAGGTTGTATTCTGTATATGTTAATTTACTATTAATATATATTTTTTATATAAGTTTGTTTTGTGCCTTTCCTGTTAATAACTATTGACTCCACACTTAATGTGAAGGTACAAGCTGGCTCGAGGGTGGTTTATGTGTGGAGTAATTTTAATGCTCTTAGACGAGGCAGGTTGTTTACCCTTACGAGCCAAGACTTTTAATTATGTTACGCAGTCAAAAGCGTAACATGGTGGACTATATCCTGGAAAATGATCAAATTTAGAATGATAATTCACATTTGAAACTTGGAGAGTCAATATTTAAAGGAAGAATTTATTATAAAATATTATTAGAAAAACTTTTTTTAGGAGTAATTAATAAAATTATTTTTCTGCCTGATTTTTTTGTGTGCACATTTAATGATTTATGGAGTTATTTAAGAATAATAATAATATTTTTTCTGGGAATATAACAATAATTTAGTGTACCTATGTGCTTTGCTGTGTGATTTATTATTTATAGAAGCAATTTCTGCTGTAATAAGCAAGTGTTTTGTGCTATTAATTTCCAAGATATCTCTGAGCAGTAGAGATTCTAGTGGTGACAGGAGGTCTGGCAGGAGATCCTCGATCACCAGTCTGAAGTAAACAACATTATGAATGGTGAAGTACAAGTGGTGACGGAGGTCTGGCAGGAGATCCTGGATCACCAGTCTGAAGTAAACAACATTATGAATGGTGAAGTACAAGTCTTTGAAAAGTGTACTTTTAATATTGGTTTAAAAGGCTTGATGTGCTGGCTCAGCCACCATGGAACTTTGCAAATTATTTTTCTAATGTTAGAAAATGGGGCATGAATCTCCATGAGGTAAATGTAGCTGAGCAAATTCATCAGATTTTGAGTAGAATAAACTTAATTGAGATGTGGTGTATGGTGGTAGAGGTGAAGTTTTTTTTTTATATTTTCACTGTACTCAGCGAGAGTCAGTGGACATTGCCTTACAAGCGTCTCATACATGATGACTCTGCATATTCACTGACTACCGCAAAGTATATTTGATAATTAAGGTGAAAGGTTTCCTCTAATGAATAATTTCATTGATGTAGAAGATTCAAAAGTTGTGAGTATGTGGCAGGGTTATTTAATTTCCATGACCCGGTGTTTGAAATTGCACTCTACAGGTACTTTAAATTTTTGTATAACCTTAAATGTAATGTAAATTTGGTTTACACAGCCTGGGTTTTTGAAGAGTGATAATAGTGTTAGTGCTGTGTTGTTGAAGAAACAGCAGGACAATTACTGTCAGTAAACTTAAAAGTCACCAGACAATTTATGCCACAACATAAGGAGGCTCTTGCTTTGTGATGATTGTGCAGATTTTTATCAGTACATTGATCATAGTCCTACATTTCCTGCAGTTGCTCATGTATTTTCTCGTGTATACTGCACATAATGTAGTGTAGACATTTATCTGCTCTTGTTTTGCAGTGGTTGCAGTGGGTGAGTAGATGGACTTTCTGACCACCTAGTGGACTGAAGCTCGGCTAGCTGGTGGAGGAGGGTATCAGATTTCCCAAGAGTGTGTGTGTGTTTTTGGTGGTAGTCACGTCAGTACCTGCCTAGGTAACGTATGTCAACATAAAGTGGTGAGGTCTCACCTGTGTGATGTTGATGTATAGACTGTTGGACCAAAGGTAGGTTAAGTAGGCGGCAGGAAAGGAGGGGGATGTTATAAATCCTCCCTGTTTATATTTTTTGTTTTAAGAAAGATGTGATTGAGCTTTTAAGTAGGCTCAAGAGTCTATGCCAAGCAATTTTCAAACAGTGTGTGGGAGGCTTCCAGGACATTCTGAGATCCACCCAAAGAACGATATATTTGACTCACGAAATCGTAATGACACGATTGCAAACAAGGTACGGGCAGGGATTGAACTCGCTGCTAGTGAGTAGTAAAACTCCAGACCGAAACGTTAGCTGTAACCTGTTCAGGGGTAAGGGAGCCATTGAGGTACAGAAGGGTATGAGGGATGATAGGCCTTTTGCAAGCTATCTGGTGCTTTTTGGCAGCAGAAAACTTATATCCATGAGCAGTGGACCAGTTGGAAGCCAGATAAATAACAAACCGGAGACAGGCGGCTACAAGGTGACAGCCAGAAAGTACACTAGTTATAGTAAAATCGATAGAAACCTCCAAACAGTGGAAAGGAGAACAGAGACAAGGCTATTAATGGCAGACAGGAAGAGGCTGCTGCTGAGAACACAACCTTGAAATATACAGTGGTTGATACCTTTTGGATCCATTTTTAAACTGGTTGTTGCCAGGTAAGTCACCAGGGCCCTGACAAACCTGTTTCTGAAGCTTTATGTTGAGTCTGTCTCCATGTCTTCATTAGGTCTTGCCACGTCTTGGCTACCTTAATTAATACAGAATAAAATTTTCTTCCAATTTCCGTGTCTCACCTGAGCCTAAGTAACTTTTTTATAATCCTCTTTTGGAAAATCTCTCTCCATCCTCTCATATCTTGTGTACGTCGTGTTCATGTCTCTACTTCACCTTCAACCTTCCTTCTATTGTAGTCATGTTCAGTATATTTTTTTCTTGTGTTTTTTCATAATTTGTCTATCGACCATCTACTTCAACCTTTTTTAATTATTTGCAATGTTCTATTTCCCGAGTTTATCCTAATAAGTGAGGTCATTTCTTTTACTTCTGCTTTGTTTTTGCACTTTATACATCGATTACTCTCGCTGAGTAGCTTCTGTGTTTAGGATTTCAACAAGTCAATATGTCGTAATTAATTTGGTGCTGCTTTATTGTGCTCTGTTTTATTTTATTTTATTTTTCTTTATTTGTGTATTTTGTGATTTTTTTCTTGAATCTTTCATAAGTGATTCTTGTAGTAATTCTACCATAACCTTTACCTGGGATACACAAGGAACTAATACCCTTATAATAATAATATATTATCTTTATTTCCACAAGTACATGTACAAGGTATAAAGGTCTAGCTGACATCAATGACATAATATTGTATAAAAGCCGCTTGATATGCAGAGCATTTCGGGCCAATTAGATATATTTTGACCCAGGATGCAACCCACACTAGTCGACTAACACCCAGGTACCCATTTTCTGATGGGGAACATAGACAACCGATGTAAGGAAACACGCCCAATGTTTCCACCCCTTTCCTGGTAACCGAACCCAGACCCTCACCGTGTGAAGCGAGAGCACCAGACCACGGGACCTGGTGGCAAAAGATCCATTTTTTATTGTACAACTCAACTATGCACACTGTCTTCCAATCCCTAGGAAACTTCCCTCTTTCATGCAATACTGAACAAATGCACCAAGCATTCTAAAATTATATCCCCACCTGCTTTTATCATTTCTGTCTTTATGCCATCTATACCCTCTTTTATTCTACCCACTGCTTGACACACCTTCTCTCACTAACATCTGACTATCAATCACTTCTAAGATATGGAATATATGTCTGCTTAATACAGGAAATCTATACCTCCCTTTTTTCATCAACATTTAACAGCTCAAAATAATCATTCCCTCTTCCCAATAACTCCACCCGCCTATCTAATGACTTTCAAATTGAATTTTATCTGTTAAATCCATTTCTTTCCCAGGCTTTCTCATCTTATTGATTTTCACACCTAAATTTCATCTTTTCCTTAGCAAAATTATTTACAATAAATTTCACCCACTCTCTTATTAGCTCTCCTTCAGCAGTCCCTCAGCACTCTCTCCTTCAGCAGTCCCTCAGCACTCAACTTCTCTTACTCTCCATATACTCCACGACTCCGTTCATCACTGTTGTATTACACAAGCCTCTCGCACGCCAACGTTTTCTCCCTTACCACCTACATAACCTCTTCATTCCACCAGTCTCTCCCATTTCCTCCTGATCCTCCCTCCTTTACACACAAAATTCTGCTACACACTAATCACCCCCCTCCCCCCACATTATCTATCCTTTAGCTCATCTTTTCCCAATAACTGTTTATATCTACACCTAACTACGTCTTTAATTTATCTATTTTTACTTTTGTCTTACCCACTTATGCCATTTTCCTTCTATCCTATCTACCTCTTACTTACTTTGTATCTACAACTAAATAATGATCTGATATATGTCTCTCCCTTTAAAAACATTCATATCCTGGCATCTACCCATCAACGTTTTATCTACTAATATATAGTCCAACAAACTGCTATCAATACGTCCAATAACATGCTTATTTATTCTTTTTCTTAAATATCGTTTTACCTATTATCTAATCTCTTTTTATGCCTATCTCAGATTTTCCCATTATCATTTAAATCGTGTACAAATGTGGGTCCATTTGTACCTATAGGTGGAACTCACGTGAACATACCCTTTCATATATATATATATATATATATATATATATATATATATATATATATATATATATATATATATATATATATATATATATATATATATATATATATATATATATATATATATATATATATATATATATATATATATATATATATATATATATATATATATATATATATATATATATATTTGTGTGTGTGTGTCGTGCCGAATAAGTAAAACTGGTCAATTTTTTCAATTATGTTAATATAAAAATTAATGATTTTGTACCAAAAGAATCTTAGGAAACTTGCCTAACCTTAATATATAAAGCGCAATTTAATTTAGCTTAATCCAGCTAAATATGTTTTATATAGGTATACAGTAACACACACAATGAAACATATTTTTTTTTCGTTAGGTTCAAAATAATTTTTGCGAAATTATGGCATACACAAATTTTCGCTTGCCATATTAGGCAAGAAGTGCGTTGCTATTTAAGTCAAAATCGCAAGTTTTACCTTTTCGGCACCACACACACACACACATACACACACACACACACATACACACACACACACACACATACAGCGAGCATCGTACATCAGGCATCTGGATGGACGTCCCCTCTGAGGAGTAACGTACAAATCACCTGTTTGTGGTTGGCGGGAAGTTTTGAGTGGTAGAGCCGGCCCTACGATCACTGGTGGCTGGCTATCACAAACCCTGCTCCAGAGGGATTATCATACACACAACACCTAGCAGTAGTAGGAAGATAAAATTTGTAGGAGCAAGGAATAGGCAGGAGGATTAAGTCGTGGCTAATGGGACTACAGCCCTGACAACAGTTTCGAGAGATAATGTTTTAGGACACAAAGACAGTACAATCTGAGAAGCAAGTATTGGGTACACATGTAGTAAAAGGTAGTACATAACTGGGTGAAAGAATGAATTGTTAACACACACTAGTATTATAATTATTAGAATTACTCTCAGTGTTAATGGTATCTTATTAGTATTACGGATACACAGAGGTGAATTGTATTTCTGGGACATATAAACAACTGACGTGCTCACACACACACGCGCGCACACACATACACTCGGGGCCAGGAGCTGAGTCTCGACCCCTGAAACCACAACTAGGTGAGTACACACAGCTGATCCTTGGAATTTGACCGCGTCCCCTCACCCCCCCCACACACCTTTCCCTCCCCCACAGACCTTTCCCCTCCCCCGCTCTTGCCTTCACTCCCTCCTCCCTCCTATCTTTCTCTCTCTCTTTCTTTCTCTCTCTCTCTCTCTCTCTCTCTCTCTCTCTCTCTCTCTCTCTCTCTCTCTCTCTCTCTCTCTCTCTCTCTCTCTCTCTCTCTCTCTCTCTCTCTCTCTCTCTCTCTCCCTCACTCCCATAACCCTATCTCTCACCCTCCTCTCTCTCTCTAGGCTTCTCTCTCCATCTCTCCATTTCTCTCTCTCATAGCCTTTTCCCTCACCCTCCTTTCTCCCCTCTCTCTCTCTCTCTCTCTCTCTCTCTCTCTCTCTCTCTCTCTCTCTCTCTCTCTCTCTCTCTCTCTCCCTCTCTCTCTCTCCCTCCCTCTCCCTCTCTTTCTCCCTCTCTCTACCCTTTCTCTCCCCCTCACATTTCTCTCTCTCTCCCCCTTGGTCTTATCCCTCACCCCCATACTCTCTTCTCTCTCTCCCTCTTTCTACCCTTTCTATCTCCCCCTCGCACCCTCTTCCTCCTCTAGCCTTCTGTCTGTGGTAAAAAAAAAAAAAAAAAAAAAAAAATGGGTGGCCCTAGAGGACGGAAAACCAGAGATCTGGTAGACGAACCAGGGAGGAAAGACTGGGAGTTAGAGCTCCAAAAAAGGGAGGAAGAGTGGGGAAGGAAGATAGTAGAGCTTGGTAAGAAAATGTAGGAGTGGATAGCTGAAGAGTGCAGGAAGTGGGAAGTACAGGTCTTAGCAGCAGAAGCTAGGATACAGTGCTTAGAAGAGAAACTGCAAAGCCTGAAACAGATTAGAGAGACAAATGACAATTCAGATGTGACATCAGGAAATTCAATGTCAGGCGCAGACAAGGGGACGGTAAGCAACAACGGAGACATGCCGTACACGGAGGCCCTATCAGACCCACGTGGGGCCAGGGAAAAGACGAGGAGCACACTAAGATCAAATGACAGGTCCGAAGACAATGAAGGTATGCTATATGCAGAGATTCTAACAGCCAACTGCAGTAGCAAGGGACAGCTGGTCATGAAAGACAGTTTACTGAGAATAGAAGTTTCAGATATGACAGGGACTGAGGGCAAGAACATGTCAATGGAAGGAAATAAAATGCCTCAGAGGAAGCAGATGGAGACTCAGTGGGAGGAGGAAAGGGCGAGGTCAGTTTTTGTGTACGGGCTCCAAGAAGCCAAGGGGGACAATTTTGAAGAAATAAAACAGGAGGAGAAAAAAATGATTGAAGGCATCATGATAGGTGAGGGCGATATGACCCAGGTGACAAGGAGGAAGGGCAAACACACCCCACAGAATCTCCCACCAAAAGACTCCAACCGCGACATTCCCAACGCAACTGAGCAACCTATACTACAACCCACTCACTGTTCCCTCTGCCACCAACCCCCATATCAAAAACCTCACCCCAACAGCTGTCCCTTATGGGCATTCTGACCCCACCCCCATCATCACAAACCCCACCTACACCAGAGCCCCATATAGGCCCCCACCAAGGCTCTCGCTCCCCCAACCCCAATATTCTTGCATGACCACAATGATAGAAAAGAAACTGAAAGTTTGGTACACAAACGCGGATGGAATAACGAATAAACATGAGGAGTGGAACGAAAGAATCAGTGAAAAATCCCCAGACATCATAGCAGTCACAGAAACAAAACTCGCTGAGACAATAACAGACACAATCTTCCCAACGGGATATCAGATCCTGAGGAAAGATAGAAGGAGTAGAGGGGGAGGAGGGGTTGCACTGCTCATAAAACACCGATGGGGATTTGAGGAAATGGAAGGCATGGACATGATTGGAGAAAGAGACTACATTGTAGGTACAATTCAGTCCGGAGAACATAAAGTAGTCATTGGAGTGATGTATAACCCACCACAGAACTGCAGGAGGCCAAGAGAGGAGTACGAAGAAAACAACAAGGTGATGGTGGACACACTGGCTGAGGTGGCAAGAAGAGCTCACTCGAGCAGAGCAAAGTTACTGGTAATGGGCGATTTCAACCACAGGGAGATCGACTGGGAAAACCTGGAGCCACATGGGGGTCCCGAAACATGGAGAGCCAAGATGATGGATGTGGTACTTGAAAACGTCATGCATCAACATGTCAGGGACACAACCAGAGAGAGAGGGGAGGATGAGCCAGCAAGACTGGATCTTGTGTTCACCCTGAGCAGTTCAGACATTGAGGACATCACTTACGAGAGGCCCCTTGGAGCTAGCGATCACGTGGTTCTGAGTTTTGATTATATAGTAGAGTTACAAGTGGAGAAGGTAACAGGAACTGAAGGGGACAGGCCAAACTATAAAAGGGGGGACTACACAGGTATGAGAAACTTCCTGCAGGAGGTTCAGTGGGACAGAGAAATGGTAGGAAAATCAGTAAACGAGATGATGGAATATGTGGCAACAAAGTGCAAGGAGGCAGAGGAAAGGTTTGTTCCCAAGGGAAACAGAAATAATAGGAAGACCAAAACGAGTCCTTGGTTTACCCGAAGGTGTAGGGAGGCAAAAACTAAGTGCAACAGAGAATGGAAAAGGTACAGGAGGCATAGGACCCAGGAAAACAAGGAGATTAGTAGAAGAGCCAGAAACGAGTATGCACAGATAAGGAGGGAGGCCCAGCGACAGTATGAAAACGACATAGCATCGAAAGTCAAATCTGACCCGAAACTGCTGTATAGCCACATTAGGAGGAAGACAACAGTCAAGGACCAGGTGATAAGGCTGAGGAAAGAAGGTGGAGAACTCACAAGAAACGATCAAGAGGTATGTGAGGAGCTCAACACGAGATTTAAGGAAGTATTTACAGTAGAGACAGGAAGGACTCTGGGGGGACAGACCAGATGGAGACACCAGCAAGGAATACACCAACAAGTGTTGGACGACATACATACAGATGAGGAGGAGGTGAAGAAACTGCTAACAGACCAGATGGGGACACCAGCAAGGAATACACCAACAAGTGTTGGACGACATACATACAGATGAGGAGTAGGTGAAGAAACTGCTAAGGGACATCGATACCTCAAAGGCAATGGGACCGGACAACATCTCCCCGTGGGTCCTTAGAGAGGGAGCAGATATGTTGTGCGTGCCACTTACCACAATCTTCAACACGTCCCTGGAAACTGGGCAACTACCTGAGGTATGGAAGACGGCAAATGTAGTTCCCATTTTTAAAAAAGGAGACAGAAAAGAGGCACTAAACTATAGACCTGTGTCATTGACGTGTATAGTATGCAAAAATATGGAGAAGATTATCAGGAGGAGAGTGGTGGAGCACCTGGAACGGAACAAGAGTATAAATGCCAACCAGCACGGATTCACGGAAGGCAAATTCTGTGTCACAAACCTTCTGGAGTTTTATGATAAAATAACAGAAGTAAGACACGAGAGAGAGGGGTGGGTTGATTGCATCTTCTTGGACTGCAAGAAGGCCTTTGACACAGTTCCTCACAAGAGATTAGTGCAGAAGCTAGAGCATCAGGCGCATATAACAGGAAGGGCACTGCAATGGATCAGAGAATACCTGACAGGGAGGCAACAACGAGTCATGGTACGTAATGATGTATCACAGTGGGCACCTGTGACGAGCGCGGTCCCACAGGGGTCGGTCCTAGGACCAGTGCTATTTTTGGTATATGTGAACGACATGATGGAAGGGTTAGACTCAGAAGTGTCCCTGTTTGCAGATGATGTGAAGTTAATGAGGAGAATTAAATCTGATGAGGACCAGGCAGGACTTCAAAGAGACCTGGACAGACTGGACACCTGGTCCAGCAAATGGCTTCTCGAATTTAATCCTGCCAAATGCAAAGTCATGAAGATAGGGGAAGAGCACAGAAGACCACAGACAGAGTATAGGCTAGGTGGCCAAAGACTGCAAACCTCACTCAAGGAGAAAGATCTTGGGGTGAGTATAACACCGAGCATGTCTCCGGAAGCATGTCATGGTATTGTTGCAGCCAGTCACTGTATTGTAACAACCAGCCACAGTATTGTTGAAGCCAGCCACAGAATTGTTGCAGCCAGTCAGGGTGCTGTGGCAGCCAGTCACAGTAATGTAGCAGCCAGTCACGCTATTGTAGCAGCCAGCAACAGTATTGTAGCAGCCAGCAACGGCATTGTTGCAGCAGGCCATGGTATTGTAGCAGCCAGTCACGGTACTGATGCAGCCAGTCACAGTATTATAGCAGCCAGTCACGCTGTTGTAGCAGCCAGCAACGGTATTGTAGCAGCCAGCCACGGTATTGAAGCAGCCAACCATGGTATTGTTGCAGACAGTCACGGTATTGTTGCAGCATGTCACGGTATTGTTGCAGTCAGCCACGGTATTGTAGCAGTTATCCATGGTATTGTTAGAACAAGCAATGGTATTGTTGCAGCCAGCCACGGTATTGTAACAGCATGTCACGGTATTGTTGCATCCAGTCACGGTATTGTAGCAACCAGTCACGGTACTGTTGAAGCCAGCCACGTTATTATTGCAGCCAGTCAAGGTATTGTAGCAGCCAGTCACAGTACTTTAGCAGCCAGTCACGCTATTGTAGCAGCCAGCAACGGTATTGTAGCAGCCAGCAACGGTATTGTAACACTCAGCAACGGTACTGTAGTAGCCAGCCACGGTATTCTTGCAGCCAGTCACAACACTGTAGCAGCAGGCCATGTTATTGTAGCAGCCAACCATGGTATTGTAGCCAGTCACGCTATTGTAGCAGCCAGCAACGGTATTGCAGCACCCAGCAAAGGTACTGTACCAGCCAGCAACGGTATTGTAGCAGCCTGTCATAATATTGTTGCAGCCCGTCACGGCATTGTAGCAGCAGGCCATGGTATTGTGGCAGCCAGTCACGGTACTGATGCAGCCAGTCACTGTATTGTAGCAGCCAGCAACGGTATTGTAGCAGCCAGCCACGGTGTTCTTGTAGGTAGCCACGGTATGCTCAAACATTGTTGCATTGTGGCACTGTTGCAGCCAGTCACGGTATTGTAGCAGGCAGCCATAGTATTTTTGCGGCCAGCCACGGTATTGTAGCAGCCAGCCACGGTATTGTAGCAGCCAGCCACGGTATTGTTGTAGGTAGCCACGGTATGCTCAAACCTTCTTTACATTATCAATAATAATCACAGAACATCCTTCAATTCTTTAGCAGTCACAGAACATCTTGCACGTCATGAAGAGTCACAAAAGATCCTTCGCATCATCAAGAATCACATAATATCCTTCACTTCTTCAAGAGTCACAGATCATCCAAAAGATATTGAAGATTCACAGAACATCCTTCACATGGATGGAATCACAAAATATCCATCACATTAATCAAGAAGACAGAACATTCTTCGGATCATCAAGAGTGTCACAGAATATAATTCTCATTAAGATGATCAAAGCATATCCTAAGCATAATGAACGGAGTTACATAACATCCTTCACCATCAGAAGCATCACGGAACATCCTTCATGTCAACATATGAAAATCCTTTGCATCATTAACAGTGGCACAGAATATAACCCACATCATCAATACTCACATAGTATCTTTCACATCACGATTATCACAAAACCTTCACATCATGTAGATAGCCATATATTATCATTTTAAGTATCGATTGTGACAGAACATTCTTGACGTCATCGAGAGCTCCACAGAATTTTTTTCACTTCATCAAGAGCGACGAAAGATTCTTCACAGCATCAGGAGAGAGACAAAACATTCTTCACAGCATCAGGAGAGAGACAAAACATTCTTCACAGCATCAGGAGAGAGACAAAACATTCTTCACAGCATCAGGAGAGAGACAAAACATTCTTCACAGCATCAGGAGAGAGACAAAACATTCTTCACAGCATCAGGAGAGAGACAAAACATTCTTCACAGCATCAGGAGAGAGACAAAACATTCTTCACAGCATCAGGAGAGAGACAAAACATTCTTCACAGCATCAGGAGAGAGACAAAACATTCTTCACAGCATCAGGAGAGAGACAAAACATTCTTCACAGCATCAGGAGAGAGACAAAACATTCTTCACAGCATCAGGAGACAAAACATTCTTCACAGAGACACAAAACATTCTTCACAGCATCAGGAGAGAGACAAAACATTCTTCACAGCATCAGGAAAGACACAAAACATTCTTCACAGCATCAGGAAAGACACAAAACATTCTTCACAGCATCAGAAGAGAGATAAAACATTCTTCACAGCATCAGGAGAGACACTAAACATTCTTCACAGCATCAGGCGAGAGACAAATTCTTCACAGCATCAGGAAAGACACAAAACATTCTTCACAGCATCAGAAGAGAGACAAAACATTCTTCAGAGCATCAGGAGAGAGAGTAAACATTCTTCACAGCATCAGGAGAGAGACAAAACATTCTTCACAGCATCAGGAGAAGACACAAAACACACAGCATCATGAGAGAGACAAAACATTCTTCATAGCACAGGAGACACATAAAACATTCTTCACAGCATCATGAGAGAGACAAAACATTCTTCACAGCATCAGGAGAGAGACAAAACATTAGCAAAACATTCATAGCAACAGGAGACACATAAAACATTCTTCACAACATCATGAGAGAGAGAAAACAGAGCATCAGGAGACAGACAAAACATTCTTCACAGCATCAGGAGACAAAACATTCTTCACAGCATCAGGAGAGAGACAAAACATTCTTCACAGCATCAGGAGAGAGACAAAACATTCTTCACAGCATCAGGAGAAACACCAAACATTCTTCACAGCATCATGAGAGAGACAAAAACATTCTTCACAGCATCATGAGAGAGACAAAAACATTCTTCACAGCATCAGGAGAGAGACAAAACATTCTTGATAGCAACAGGAGACACACAAAACAAGCTTCAAATAATCAAGAACGCCACAGAATATCCTGGGTATCATCCAGTGAGCCACAGAATCTCCTTTATAAGTCATACATCATCTATCGTATCATAAAGTGTAACTGAACATTATTCACATGAAGAAGATTGCTAAATAATTCACATGATCATTAGAGACATGGAATATTCTTCACATCATCAAGCTAGACACAGGGAAAATCTTTCACATTATCAGAGTGAGTGAACATCCCTCACATTACCGGTATTGTCACGAAGCATTTTCACATCAGGAAAGACATAGATTGTATTTCACATTATAAAAAGATGTACATAAAATATCTCACATCATTAAGAGAGAGAAATAATGTAAACCACATCAAGAGAGGAAAAGACCACACATCACATCCTTCACATCAACATGTGCCAAAAAACTACACTCATATCACTAAAAGAATTATCACTTCTTTAACATTATCAGGAAAACTTCCATTACGTCACCTAGATTCACATAACATTATTCACATCAAACAGGAATTTATAAAACACTGAACACCTCAACATTAACAAATCAACTTATACATAAAAGAGACAGAACATCTTTCACTTCAAGAATCAGAACATCCTTCACTTCAAGAAACACAACATTCTTCACCTCAAGAGACAGAACATTCTTCACCTCAAGAGACAGAACATCCTTCACCTCAAGAGACAGAACATTCTTCACCTCAAGAGACAGAACATTCTTCACCTCAAGAGACAGAACATCCTTCACCTCAAGAGACAGAACATTCTTCACCTCAAGAGACAGAACATTCTTCACCTCAAGAGACAGAACATTCTTCACCTCAAGAGACAGAACATTCTTCACCTCAAGAGACAGAACATTCTTCACCTCAAGAGACAGAACATTCACCTCAAGAGACAGAACATCCTTCACCTCAAGAGACAGAACATCCTTCACCTCAAGAGACAGAACATTCTTCACCTCAAGAGACAGAACATCCTTCACCTCAAGAGACAGAACATCCTTCACCTCAAGAGACAGAACATCCTTCACCTCAAGAGACAGAACATCCTTCACCTCAAGAGACAGAACATCCTTCACCTCAAGAGACAGAACATTCTTCACCTCAAGAGACAGAACATCCTTCACCTCAAGAGACAGAACATTCTTCACCTCAAGAGACAGAACATCCTTCACCTCAAGAGACAGAACATCCTTCACCTCAAGAGACAGAACATTCTTCACCTCAAGAGACAGAACATTCTTCACCTCAAGAGACAGAACATTCTTCACCTCAAGAGACAGAACATCCTTCACCTCAAGAGACAGAACATCCTTCACCTCAAGAGACAGAACATCCTTCACCTCAAGAGACAGAACATTCTTCACCTCAAGAGACAGAACATTCACCTCAAGAGACAGAACATTCACCTCAAGAGACAGAACATTCTTCACCTCAAGAGACAGAACATTCTTCACCTCAAGAGACAGAACATTCTTCACCTCAAGAGACAGAACATTCTTCACCTCAAGAGACAGAACATTCTTCACCTCAAGAGACAGAACATTCTTCACCTCAAGAGACAGAACATTCTTCACCTCAAGAGACAGAACATTCTTCACCTCAAGAGACAGAACATCCTTCACCTCAAGAGACAGAACATTCTTCTTCACCTCAAGAGACAGAACATCCTTCACCTCAAGAGACAGAACATTCTTCACCTCAAGAGACAGAACATTCTTCACCTCAAGAGACAGAACATTCTTCACCTCAAGAGACAGAACATTCTTCACCTCAAGAGACAGAACATTCACCTCAAGAGACAGAACATTCTTCACCTCAAGAGACAGAACATTCTTCACCTCAAGAGACAGAACATTCTTCACCTCAAGAGACAGAACATCCTTCACCTCAAGAGACAGAACATCCTTCACCTCAAGAGACAGAACATCCTTCACCTCAAGAGACAGAACATCCTTCACCTCAAGAGACAGAACATCCTTCACCTCAAGAGACACTGAGTATCATTCACTTCACTAATATTCTCAAAAATCTTCACATCATCAAGAGAGCAACAGCGCCAAGAAATGCCTCCCTCCTATTCCCCCAAAAATGTAATCTGTTCAAGGAAGGAAATAAAATAATCCGGAGGTCAAAGGATTCTCTTGCCCGGAACTTTGATCTTAAAAAGATATTACTGTCACAGCGAAGTCTGAGGTGACTCTGGAAAAGACTACGAGAAAGAGACAGAAAAAGAGATAGAGAGAGAGAGACAGACATACAGACAGAGAGAGAGAGAGAGAGAGAGAGAGAGAGAGAGAGAGAGTTGATAACCAAGTGAATGCCTTCACTAAAGAAATCCTGAATCTCCAACATATTTCCCTCCCTCAGAGGCAGTAAGTGACGAAGCCTTCAGATCATCCTTGGTTTGGCTGTCCATGCCATGAGGCCGCGGCTTCTAAGTACAAGACTTGGACCGCTATCTATAACAGGAATCTGCACATGCAGGTCTTCCACAAATGGAAGAAGTCCTGATGTGGGTAACCTATAGATGGAATGTTGACACAAAAGAAAACTGGGATGAGGAAGAATGGGCTCCAAAATTTGGTGATCCTTGGTCAAGGACCGACAGCGTTATTTACCTAATGAAATTATTGCACCTTTAAGTAGAAGGGATGGGACTGTCTCTACTAGCAATTAAAAAAAAGTTGACCTCTTTGCTCAGTACTTTCCTGCCAAGAGGTAAGCCTCTGTTCCAGTACAGAAACCTACTGTGCTATCCGCAAGAACTACGTGAAAGTTGTCAGAGGTGACAGAAAGGAGGAAATATACATTTTCCTTAAATCTCTGGATTGCCCTCTACCACTCTCCCACTGCCTCAGATTCGTCACCTTGGTCTTCCTCTTTCTGATCATGTCTGCTTCTTGCTCCAAGAGTTCAAACTTTCCATTAAGTATGAGATGTCAACGTACTCTTCCTTCTCTTCCCTGTAATCTCTACAACCTTCATACTACCATTGTCCTTGACGCTGTTCACCTTATTTCAGACCTGCATAGCACCGCACTACAGAATAAACTGCATGGTATTATCTCTGCCAGTCCTGACTCTTTCTTACTGACTGTGTTACTAATCTTTCCTGTCCCTCTTCCTTAACATCAACCACATTTATTGTCTTTTGTCTTTTCTTTCTCATTTTTCCAGTTCTCATGAGTTTTAGTGGCTCCTTTCCCCAGTCTCTGTGTCCCTAACATGTCTATCATCCGTGCCCTTGACAGCTACTTTTAATTAAAGAAACTCCATATTCTTCACCTATATCATCTTTCCCTGACTTGAAAAATTTGCTACTGCTCATGTTATCTTTCCTTTCCACGAAGACAATTCGGTGGTTGTCCTTAATTGCGAGGATTATTTCAGAAGAGTCGTGTCCTTGTTTAGTTGTTTCTAACACCTTTGAGTGCATCAAGAGAACTTTCACCCACAAACTTCCTACTCTCTCTAAACATTGCTGATCTTCAACATTTTCTTGTTATTTATACCTCTCTGCCTGATTTATATGGGTTTCCTTAAACTCACAAACTTCGCGTTCCTCTTCTCTCTATCATTTCCTCTCCCTCCACTTCTTAAGTCTTTTCCTCATCCTTTCCTTCATCATTGTCAAGACTTCATTAAACGTTTATTGTCACATCCTACCTCTAAGACTAAGTCTTGATGTTTCATTTAATTATGTTTTCACTCTCCTTATGCAAAGTGAAGGATTATGAAGATTTGCTTTATCTCCCCATTCCTACTAGTGTCTTTACTTATCTTATTCTCCTTTGGGTGAATTAATATTCATTTTACTTCCAATGTAAATTTCATTCTTGAACTTTTGGTTTTACTGTGGATTAAACTATATATGGAATATTTCATAATTGTTTACATCCAACTTTGGGGTGTGATCACCTCTCTGGCTTTATGCGAAGGATGTCATTCCTTTCTAATCACTTGATTTTGTAAAGTAAAAGGACACAAGTGTAACTAATGTGACATTTTATTGTAGCAACGTTTCGCTCTCCAGGAGCTTTGTCAAGCCGTTACAAACAGTACATGGACACAGAGGGTATATATAGGCTCAGAGTGAGGTGCAATACTAGTGGTGGTAGTAGTAGTAGTAGTGACATAAGTTGTAGTAGTAGTAGTAATACAATATGGTAGAGCAATTAACTCGTACATGAGTAAAAGGATATAAAAGCTATTACTTGGGTAACATAAAAATAGGTTAGACAAATATAGACTGGATAGAGGCAGCCTGTTTCAGTGTTCACTCTCTGTAATGTACTTTGTGTAGTATAACAGGAGAGACTATGTGATGGCAGGGTTTACTGTTTTCAGGAGGATTCTTGCTAAGACTTCAGAGATGGTGAAGCTGCCTTTGTTTTGTTTAATTGTATTCGAAACAGCGATTAGTGTTGATTCGAGGCACTTGCATCTGCGGAAATTTGTTTCTTTGATCACTAATTGGGCGTCCCTGAATTTCATGAGATGATTGGTGGAATTTCGGTGTTGTACACAGGCGTTGTTCAAGTTATCGTTCATACATGCGTAAATGTGTTCATTGAGGCGGGTGTCGAGATTTCTTTCTGTTTCACCTACATAAATCTTGTCGCAGCCTCCACAGGGTATAGTGTAAACCCCTGCATTGACTGGTTCGTGGTGCTTTGATTTTGTCCTGGTCAGATCCTTTATTGAAGTGCTGGAAGCGATGGCGACTCTGGTGTTAGCTTGTGAAAGTACTTTAGAAACGTTCAGTGCAACCTGGCTGTTGGGAAGAATTATAACTTTGTTAGGAGTGGTGTTGGTGCGTGGAGAATTAATGATCTGAAGAGCTCTTTTCTTGCAGTCTTTGATGAAAAAGGAAGGAAAATGTAACTCAGTGAAGGTTAATACTACACAAAGCGCATTACAGAGAATGAACACTGAAACAGGCCTTCTCTGTGAAGACCTGTTTGCGCGCTCTCTACGAATTGAAGCAAGATGCCCTCCATCGAGCAACTTTACCAACAGCTTAAGGAACAATTGAGGATGGCGAAGATGGAGATTCGGCGACTGACCGAGGAAAACAAGAAGATTCGTAGTAGTACTCCTGTTTTGAGTCCTCAGGTCAAGAAAGGAAACTGGTCAGTGGCTGGACAGCAGGGAACGAAGTTGACGATCAAGAAGACGAATGGAAAGGTAGAAACGATGAAGAAGAAAGGGACTGCCGTGGAAACTGTTGTGGAAACATCTAATACATTCTCAGTGCTTGTAGATGAATGGTTCAGAGAACCGACATGTTGATAAATTAGACACATGTGCAACTCTTGGGTATCTTTATTGAGGAAACGTTTCGCCACACAGTGGCTTCATCAGTCCATACGTAGGAGAAACTTGAAGAACATGTCAACATGTCGGTTCTCTGAACCATTCATCTACAAACCTGTCAGACACTTCTTGGGATCTTAATACTTAGGAATTCTTCGCTTGCCTAATTCTTGGGCACGACCTACTTCCACATTGAACAAATGTGACACCACCTATGACTGCTGCACCTCTCCTGCCATACAGTTTATAAGCTGCTTCTCCGCTCATATGCCGTATTCTATTCAAGATTGATGGACTTAACACATCGACTCAAGGTTGAGGGACTGATTACCTCATTCTCCTCCTGTTCTTCAAGTTTCTCCTACGTATGGGATTGAACCCGCGTTAGCGGGTTCAATCCCGGCCGGGGTATGGTTTGTTTGCAATCGTGTCATTACGATTTCGTGAGTCATGTTGACGGCAGTGAGGGGACTTGAGCTAGAGTTCGTCACGGCCACGCTAGCTGGAGATTCGTCTGTAAAAAACTTGCATTTGTGGTCACAGTGGTGCCTATGCTAACCTTCCTATGGTGTAGAAATATACCTAGTTGGACGAATCTTATTCAAACCCTGGACTTCAGTGTGTGAGCTGAGTGCTCGCATTACTTATATGACTAGTATAATGGAGAAAATGAGTAGGAAACACTAACAGTCCCTTTCAAGGCAGGTGAATTTACAGATCTAGATTATTATTATTATTATTATTATTATTATTATTATTATTATTATTATTATTATTATTATTATTATTATTATTATTATTATTATTATTATTATATACAGATCTAGAGAATGTACAGATAACCTTCCCTGCAAACATTTGAAGTCTCTACACCTATGATTATTTTTATCGTAGAGGGGGGTAGGGGCGGCCGCTTGTCCGGGGATCGAACCCCGGACCCCAGCAGTGAGAGTCACGCCTCTTACCACTGCGCTAAGGCTGAGTACAAACAGGAAGTGCGTCTCTCACTCTCATCAGACGGAGGAACAAGCCTCCACCTCGTCTTGAGCTGAATGATCCACATGGGTTTAGCGCTTAAATGTTTATTTACTTTTTTACACCTGTGATCGCTGGACCGCTGGTGAGAAAGATATAATTTACACCTGGAAACTCTTAAAGCGACTGCTCCCATATTTGCATATAGAAATCACTCCCTACGGAAAAAAATACTAGACAGACGTTGCAACATTCACCCAGTAAAATGCAAGGGGTGCCATGAGTGCACAAAGAGTAGGTAGTGTCTGGGGCTCAAAACTGTTCTATAGCCTCTTATCATACATAAAGGAAATAACCATTAGAGCCCTGGCTGTTTGCAAGAGGAAACTGGTGAGATACCTAAAGTCAGTGACCGATCAGTCGGGTTCGCACGCTGGATCACTTGCGGCTAATCTAGTTGATCAGGCACTGATGGACCGGGTGGCCTGGTCGAGGACCGGGCAGCGCAGGTGTTGACCCTCGTAACGACCTTCAGGTGACTCCAGGTAAGGCCTGAGTCGTCAAGTATACCAGACTACACAACCTCACAGATGAACCAAAAACAATTCAGTGCTATAAAAAATACATATAACATCCATAACTTCATGTAAACTTGAGAGCTCCTAATTGATTTATAAAAGTCATTCATTTATAAACCGTGAAGGACATGAGAGCTCAGATCGCTTCATTATATGTTGTTTAACTTGTTTAACTCTTGTACAAGACATGAACGGCTTTAGATGTGTTTAAGCCCTTGTTGCTCACACTCTTGTACAAGACATGATGTGTCAGCCCATTGCTCACACCTATCAATGATGTGTCAGCCCAGTGCTCACACCTCTCAATGATGTGTCAGCCCAGTGCTCACACCTCTCAATGATGTGTCAGCCCAGTGCTCACACCTCTCAATGATGTGTCAGCCCAGTGCTCACACCTCTCAATGCCTCACATTACATGCACTACCTCCTGTGTGGCAGCTGATATATGTATATTCAGTAGTTCATTCAGACTGCTGCTTCACCTGTGCATGTCATGGTGCACTTGGAAAGATACTGAATATTATGGAAAAACGATGCAGCTCAACTGTTGCGATACATTACTGCACACAACTTTAACAGTTTAACATATATCAATTGTTATGCTTCTTGCTGGAAATATCTTCGTGGATAATTCACGCAGAAATATGAGATTGTGAATTCGCTCACCAGTGTGTGTGTGTGTGTGTGTGTGTGTGTGTGTGTGTGTGTGTGTGTGTGTGTGTGTGTGTGTGTGTGTGTGTGTGTGTGTGTGTGTGTGTGTGTGTGTGTGTGTGTGTGTGTGTGTGTGTGTGTGTATACTCACCTAATTGTGGTTTCAGGGGTCGAGTCACAGCTCCTAGCCCAGCCTCTTCACTGGTCTCCCTGCTCCATGAGCTTTATCATACCTCTTCTTAAAGGTATGTATTGATCCTGCTATCACTACGTTTTCCAGACTATTCCACTTCCTGACACCTCTGCCTCTATGACTAAGAAAAAATACTTCCTAAGATATCTGTTGCTCATTTAAGTCTTCGACTTAAAATTGTGACCAATTATTGCTGTGTCACATCTTTGAAACAACCTGTTCCTATCCACCTCGTCAATTCCTCTCAGTATTTTATATGTAGCTATAATATCCTCCCTATCCTTCATACTCTCCAGTGTCGTCAGGTCGATTTCCCTTCACCTTTCCTCGTAGGACATGCCCCTTAGCTTCTGGACTAGTCTTGTTCTGAACCTTTGCACTTTCTCTATTTTCTTGACGTGCTGGACCAGGTGTGGGTTCCAAACTGGTGTTGCGTACTCCAGTATGGGCCTGACTTACACGGTGTATAGAGTTTTAAACGATTCCTTACTGAGGTGTCGGAATGCAATTCTTAGGTTTCCCAGGCGCCCACATGCTGCAGCAGTTGTTGGTTGAGAGAGGTTTGCAGTCTTTTTCCTGTATTCTGTCTGCGATCTTTTTTGCCCTTCCCTGATCTTCATGAATTTTCACTTGGGGGTCTGAAACTCCAGTTCCTTCAACAAGCTTGCAGCCTGTCCAGTTCCCTTTTGTAGTCCTGCCTGATCCTCATCCGATTCAATTCTTCTCATTAGCTTTATATCATCTGCAAACAGGGACACTTCAAAGTCTATCCCTTCCGTTATGTCATAATAATAATAATAATAATAATAATAATAATAATAATAATAATAATAATAATAATAATAATAATAATATCTTCATTTTCTACAAGTACATGCACAAGGTATACAGGCCTAACTGACATCAATGTCATACTACTATATAGAAAGCCACTTGTTATGCAGAGCATTTCAGGCAAATAAGACCAGTTTTGTCTCGTATACCAGAAACAGCACCGGTCATAGGATTGACCCTTGTGGAACCCCGTTAGTCACAGGCGCCCACTCTGATACCTCGACACATACCATGGTTACAGTGATATAAAATACTGCTCGTGGAGGCTAGTACACCAAACGGGAGTAGAATGAAATTGGCTCAGAGGCACCCACACCACCGTATGTCCTCGGATCACGGTAAAACACCTAGCTCTGCTGGGTGCGTGATTCTTGTAGGATTGCGTGGTCCTGTGGGTTAGAGCGTCATGTGTGTTTTTGGTCACCATGGGGCGGACCAAAACGGCATGGGTTCGAATCCTCGGCTAGTCGCAATATTGTTATTGGGACTAGCCCAGGGTGTGTGTGTGTGTGTGTGTGTGTGTGTGTGTGTGTATACTCACCTAGTTGTACTCACCTAGTTGAGGTTGCAGGGGTCGAGCCCAAGCTCCTGGCCCCGCCTCTTCACTGGTCGCTACTAGGTCACTCTCCCTGAACCGTGAGCTTTATCATACCTCTGCTTAAAGCTATGTATGGATCCTGCCTCCAATACATGGGTTTCCAAACTATTCCACTTCCTGACTACTCTGTGGCTGAAGAAATACTTCCTAACATCGCTGTGATTCATTTGTGTCTTCAACTTCCAACTGTGCCCCCTTGTTGCTGTGTCCCATCTCTGGAACATCCTGTCTTTGTCCACCTTGTCAATTCCTCTCAGTATTTTGTATATCGTTATCATGTCCCCCCTATCTCTCCTGTCCTCCAGTGTCGTCAGGTTGATTTTCCTTAACCTCTCCTCGTAGGACATACCTCTTAGCTCTGGGACTAGTCTTGTTGCAAACCTTTGCACTTTCTCTAGTTTCTTTACGTGCTTGGCTAGGTGTGGATTCCAAACTGGTGCCGCATACACCAATATTGGTCTAACGTAGACGATGCACAGGGTTCTGAACGATTTCTTATTAAGATGTCGGAATGCTGTTCTGAGGTTTGCTAGGCGCTCATATGCTGCAGCAGTTATTTGGTTGATGTGTGCTTCAGGAGATGTGCCTGGTGTTATGATGTGCCTGGTGTTATGATGTGCCTGGTGTTATGGTGTTATCCTTGAGTGAAGTTTGTAGTCTCTGGCCCCTTAGACTGTACTTCGTCTGCAGTCTTCTTTGCCCTTCCCCAATCTTCATGACTTTGCACTTGGTGGGGTTGAACTCCAGGAGCCAATTGCTGGACCAGGTCTGCAGCCTGTCCAGATCCCTTTGTAGTTCTGCCTGGTCTTCGATCGAATGAATTCTTCTCATCAACTTCACGTCATCTGCAAACAGGGACACTTCGGAGTCTATTCCTTCCGTCATGTCATTCACAAATACCAGAAACAGCACTGGTCCTAGGACTGACCCCTGTGGGACCCCGCTGCTCACAGGTGCCCACTCTGACACCTCTTCACGTACCATGACTCGCTGCTGTCTTCCTGACAAGTATTCCCTGATCAATTGTAGTGCCTTCCCTGTTATCCCTGCTTGGTTCTCCAGTTTTTGCACTAATTTCTTGTGTGGAACTGTGTCAAACGCCGTGTGTGTGTGTGTGTGTGTGTGTGTGTGTGTGTGTGTGTGTGTGTGTGTGTGTGTGTGTGTGTGTGTGTGTGTGTGTGTGTGTGTGTGTGTGTGTGTGTGTGTGTGTGTGTGTGTGTGTGTGTGTAAATATTGCAAACAAGAGGTACAAGACGCATATGTAAATATACATAAAACGTATTTACATACATAAATACAAGACAAACAAACCCGCACTGACATCATATTGCAAAGTTGCAGGCAGTAACACTTTTCTCGCAACCATTGTGTTGCGACTGGTAAGAAATCCATTGCAGTAATAATTATCCGGAGTGAACGCATTTTTCTTATGAGCGACACGCTCCATTATGTATATAGCGCATTTTAAGGCGCAAATGGAAGTTACAGTTTTTAAGGAGTACAGTGAATATTTTCTTGAGCAGCTCGGAGTAGTTGACACGCGAGGTACGCCAGGAAACAATGAAAAGTAGGGAGATAATAAACAGGGAGGAAATGTATGAGTGAAAATATAAATGAGCGAACACGTGAGAGAAGGGAAACATGAACAAGAGAAGAGGGTAATCTTGAGGAATGAAAAGAAAATTATTAAAAGATATGAGAGAGAGAGAGAGAGAGAGAGAGAGAGAGAGAGAGAGAGAGAGAGAGAGAGAGAGAGAGAGAGAGAGAGAGAGAGATAGGAAGTATAAGGCAATTACACACTGTACCCTTTTCTAGAATATCACTTTATCTGAGATTATTTATTCCTAGGATGACTCGAGTCTGGAACATTTGTGTACATCATAATAACATCAACATGTAGCTATAAAAAGACTTTCAAATGATGTAGGTACCAGCAGTTAGCTTGTAAGTTAGGAACCTTAAGTAACCTTGTTTATCCTTGTGTTAAAGAAAGGTTACTCTGCTGCTGATATGTTCTTAAATCTCTCCACTAAGTGGCACCAGTCACTGGATGAATCCAAAGTCAGCTGTGTGGGAACAGTGGACATTGCTGGTGTTTTCAACTGAGTATGGCACCAGGGACTCTTGGCAAAACTGCAAGCGCTGGGAATAGCAGACTTTACTCTGTCTTCTCAGTGATTACCTTCAAGGTAAATCTCTAAGGGTAGTTCTCAATGGGACAGAGTCTACTTCAATGACCTTCATCTCATCCCAGCATCCCATGTATATGCAGACGACTGTACTCTTACATTTACTTATCCAAGAGAAGAAATACCAACTGCTCTAGGCTCCATCAATCACCAGCTAAGAGCTATATCAGTCTGGGGTAAACGATGGTTGATCACTTTTGCTCCTGAGAATGATGATGGTCTCTAGGCACCATGATGGTAATGCCGGAGCAGTAGTAAGTATGGGAGAATGTTGGTACCCGGGAACAAGACTGATATCCTTGGGGTGAAATTTAACTCCAAACTGACCATGAAGAACTACGTTGTAAATCTCGCAACAAGGCGGCAAGGAAGCTTACAGCACTTCAACATATCTCGCATCTGCTCGACAGTAAAGGTTGCACGATTCTGGGCAAGGCACAAGTATGATCACACCTTGAGTATGCTCCACTTTCTTGGACTGCCAGCCCTTCCCCCATCTCATCTGCGACTTCTTGACAGAGTAGAGAACAGAGCAAGACGTCTCATCTCGGGCCGGGACCCAGACTTAATAGATCTCTTATTTCAGCAGAGCCTTCAACACAGAGGGATGTGGGTGGCCTTACTGTTATGTACAAGTCCAATATTGTCAAAGTACCACACTTAGCTACACTCTGAGGACAGCGAGAAGGGAGCTTCTTCACAAGATGGGCGGAAAGCAGCAACTTCATCAGAACATCACTTCATCTAAGATCATTTTATTCATTGGATGACTCGAGTCTGGAACATGTTCGTATAGCATAATGATATCACCGAAATAGTCATATGATCAAATTAAGTTGATGCCCCACAAATGGCTCAAACTTCATCCTCTTCCCTACATGTGTGTCTCATAACAATAAGAAGGCTGATGTAGGTAACAGCTATTAGCTTGTAAATTAAGTTAGGAATCCTTAACCTAACCTTGTAAAATCCTCTGTAGAGAGAGAGAGAGAGAGAGAGAGAGAGAGAGAGAGAGAGAGAGGAGAGAGAGAGAGAGAGAGAGAACTGGAAGGGAGGGAGGGAGATAGCGTAACTGGCAATTACAAGGCTTGAAGAAGGTATAAGAGGCACCCTTTTCTTTATAACAGGAACGTCGACAGTCAAGGTTGTAAGCGAATGGAGGAAGTCAATACTGGGCTATAATGTAATGGGAGGCTGAAACAGAAACTGGCATGAGAAAGAGTGAGCTCCAAAAGATGATAATCACTGGTCAAGGAACGCTAAGGATATTCTCCTGGAGAAATTATTCTACCTTTAATTGGCAGAATGGGACTGTCTTTACCAGCTGGTCTATGTGCTGAATTATTTGCTGCCAAAACGCAAGCCTATGATTCAATTAGGTAATGTCCTTTACTAGCCGCAAGAAAAGTGTCAAAGTTGTTAGATTTGGCTATACGTCAGGATAAAGTATATCTCCTTAAATTCCAGGACTAAGATGAAGGTTGAGGACCTGGAAAAGGTGGGCCTAAGATTGCCAAGATGTGCAAACAATTGAGAATCGCCTCTAACTCTCATATGCCATCTCTTCTTAGCACATTGCAAATGACCTTTGTGGAAAGAGGAAAATGTATTTGCTGTTCATAAATCACTGGCAAAATTCTTGAGACACTTTCACAGTAAATGATACCATTTACTGTACCACACTGGTCCAAAACTTTGGCACCCAGCTAACGCTAGACGTTTTTGTCCCAAGCCTGTACTCCGTCTGCCGTTTCTTTGGTTCATTGCCACCCTTTATAACTTTGCACTTGGTGGGTTTAAACTCCAGGAGCCATTTGTCGGACCAGGCTTGCAGCCTGTCCAGATCCTTGTAATCTTACCTGATCCGCGTCCGCTTGTATTCTCCTCATTAGTTTCACATCATCGGCGAACAGGGAGACACCTATAATTATATTCCTTCCATCATATCATTCAAATATACAAGAAACAGCACCTGACCTAGGACTGACCCTTGTAGAGCCGCACTCGACACTTGGGCCCACTCTGACACTTCATCACGTACCTATACTTGTTGTTTCTTCCAGTCAGGTATTCCATATATTCATATATATTCATATTCATATATATTCATATTCATATAGTTTATTTGAACATGATACATGGTTGTAAAAGGGAATATAGTAGTTGGGTGTACATGCCAAAAGCCCCTTGTATGCAGAGCATTATGGGTAGGGTTTAAAATTAACTTAAATTAACAAGCAATGAAAGGTGCTGGTAAAAAAAATACTAGACAATTTACAATATGAAGCACAATTGAATATTTGAAATAATAAAATTTGAACATTTCGATATTGAAGCATAGTTGTACAAATTTGTTGCATTACAATGTATAACAAACAACATGATCCATTTACTGTATGTTGTCTTAAGGTTTAAGATTTAAGAATTATTGGTAATGTTAAATATTGAGTGTTGATTATTTAGTCTTGGGCGAGTAAGTGGGTTTTTAGAAGAGTCTTAAATTGATTTTCAGGCCTGGTTACTTTAGTATGTTTTGGTAACGAATTCCAGAATTTGGGGTCCTTTATGTGCATAGAGTTTTTACACAGTGTGATATGGACACTGGGTACATCAAAAAGAGATCTGTGTCCTGTTAAGGTTGGTGAGGAGAAGGCTGGTGAATAAGTGTGGATGTTCTTTATGGTGAGCAAATTCTGTCTTTTGAATAGAGGTGGAGTATGCTCTCGTGAGTGGGAAGTTGTGATTTGCCATTACCATATCTTTATTATTTTCTATTATTGATTTCTTAAATTGTTGCCATATATATCGGAGCTTTAGTTATTTCTCTGGTGATTACAAATTTTCTCTCAGATCTTACATTGGTGATCATTTGAATATTGTTATATTGGACATTTGCTGCTCGTTTAGCTAGAATATATGATTTCTTGAGATAACATAAGTGCGTTTTGTTGATATCATCAGAAGATATTTCTGTTCAGCATTGAGTGTTAGCTCAATGTAGCTGGTTTGGTGAAAATTATTATATGGTATATCTTAATATGGTTGATATGACGTGACGACGCTGATGCTGAATGAGAAGAGAAGGTCCTGAGACACTTCCTGTGGTTTCTACTGTGACTGGTGTGTGCGAAGAAGTTGCACCATTTGCGTACGCGTATTGGCTTCTGTTACTAAGGTATGACTTTAGGTAGTTGATGGAGTGGCCTCTTATACCATAGTGTGTTAATTTAGTGCGAAGCAATTCATGGTCGACTGTATCAAAAGCTTTACGTAAGTCAATGAAAATTCCCAGTGGGACTTCTTTCTTTCCGAGAGCGGTATATATTAGTTCTAGCATCATTTGTGCTTTTATTATTCCTGAATCCACACTGACAGGGGTTTAGTATTTTGAGATGACGTAGGAACAGACCCGTCTATGAATTAATTTTTCAAAGATTTTTAGAGAGTAGTGGTAAGTTAGAAATTGGTCTATAGTTATTTAAGTCGGCTTGATCACCTCCTTTGTGGATTAGGTTGACTCTCGCTATTTTGAGAACTGCTGGAAAGGTTGAGGATTCCATGGATTTGTTAAAGAGTGTTGCAATAATTGGTGACAGTACTTGTGAAGCTTTTTTGTACATAAAAGTAGGCTAGTTGTTAATGTCCCCTGCCTTGTTCTTAAGGGTGTTTTCCCTATTATTCCTGCCTGCTTCTCTAGTTTTTGAACCAGTCTCATGTGTAGTACTGTGTCGAAAGCCTAGTAGTATAGTACTGGTATAGTAGTATAGTACTGGTATAGTAGTATAGTACTGGTATAGTAGTATAGTACTGGTATAGTAGTATAGTACTGTAGTAGTAGTATAGTACTGGTAGTAGTATAGTACTGGTGTAGTAGTATAGTACTGGTATAGTAGTATAGTACTGGTATAGTAGTATAGTACTGGTATAGTAGTATAGTACTGGTATAGTAGTATAGTACTGGTATAGTAGTATAGTACTGGTATAGTAGTATAGTACTGGTATAGTATAGTACTGGTAGTAGTATAGTACTGGTAGTAGTAGTAGTATAGTACTGGTATAGTAGTATAGTACTGGTATAGTAGTATAGTACTGGTATAGTAGTATAGTACTGGTATAGTAGTATAGTACTGGTATAGTAGTAGTAGTAGTATAGTACTGGTATAGTAGTATAGTACTGGTATAGTAGTATAGTACTGGTATAGTAGTATAGTACTGGTAGTAGTAGTATAGTACTGGTATAGTAGTATAGTACTGGTATAGTAGTATAGTACTGGTATAGTAGTATAGTACTGGTATAGTAGTATAGTACTGGTATAGTAGTATAGTACTAGTAGTAGTAGTAGTGTAGTACTGGTATAGTAGTATAGTACTGGTAGTAGTAGTATAGTACTGGTAGTAGTTAGTATAGTACTGGAAGAGTAGTATAGTACTGGTAGTAGTAGTATAGTAGTACTGTATAGTACTGGTAGTAGCAGTATAGTACTGGTAGTAGTAGTATAGTACTAGTAGTATAGTACTGGCAGTAGTAGTATAGTACTGGTAGTAGTAGTATAGTACTGGTAGTAGTAGTATAGTACTGTTAGTAGTAGTAGTATAGTACTGATATAGTAGGTATAGTAGTATAGTACTGGTAGTAGTAGTATAGTACTGGTAGTAGTAGTATAGTACTGGTATAGTAGTATAGTACTGGTAGTAGTAGTAGTATAGTACTGGTAGTAGTAGTATAGTACTGGTATAGTAGTATAGTACTGGTATAGTAGTATAGTACTGGTATAGTAGTATAGTACTGGTATAGTAGTATAGTACTGGTAGTACTGGTATAGTAGTATAGTACTGGTAGTAGTAGTATAGTAGTAGTAGTATAGTACTGGTAGTAGTAGTATAGTACTGGTAGTAGTAGTATAGTACTGGTAGTAGTAGTATAGTACTGGTATAGTAGTATAGTACTGGTATAGTAGTATAGTACTGGTATAGTAGTATAGTACTGGTATAGTAGTATAGTACTGGTAGTAGTATAGTACTGGTATAGTACTAGTAGTATAGTACTAGTATAGTACTAGTATAGTACTAGTAGTATAGTACTAGTATAGTACTAGTAGTATAGTACTAGTATAGTACTAGTAGTATAGTACTAGTAGTATAGTACTAGTAGTATAGTACTAGTATAGTACTAGTAGTATAGTAGTAGTATAGTACTGGTAGAAGTAGTATAGTACTGGTAGTAGTAGTAGTATAGTACTGGTATAGTAGTATAGTACTGGTAGTAGTAGTATAGTACTGGTATAGTAGTATAGTACTGGTATAGTAGTATAGTACTGGTATAGTAGTATAGTACTGGTAGTAGTATAGTACTGGTAGTAGTAGCATAGTACTGGTAGTAGTATAGTACTGGTAGTAGTAGTATAGTACTGGTATAGTAGTATAGTACTGGTATAGTAGTATAGTACTGGTAGTAGTAGTATAGTACTGGTATAGTAGTAGTATAGTACTGGTATAGTAGTATAGTACTGGTAGTAGTAGTATAGTACTGGTATAGTAGTAGTATAGTACTGGTAGTAGTAGTATAGTACTGGTATAGTAGTAGTAGTAGTATAGTAGTATAGTACTGGTATAGTAGTATAGTACTGGTAGTAGTAGTATAGTACTGGTAGTAGTAGTATAGTACTGGTAGTAGTAGTATAGTACTGGTAGTAGTATAGTACTGGTAGTAGTAGTATAGTACTGGTAGTAGTAGTATAGTACTGGTAGTAGTAGTATAGTACTGGTAGTAGTAGTAGTATAGTACTGGTAGTAGTAGTATAGTACTGGTAGTAGTAGTATAGTACTGGTATAGTAGTATAGTACTGGTAGTAGTAGTATAGTACTGGTAGTAGTAGTATAGTACTGGTAGTAGTAGTATAGTACTGGTAGTAGTAGTATAGTACTGGTATAGTAGTATAGTACTGGTATAGTACTGGTAGTAGTATAGTACTGGTAGTAGTAGTATAGTACTGGTAGTAGTAGTATAGTACTGGTATAGTAGTATAGTACTGGTATAGTAGTATAGTACTGGTAGTAGTAGTATAGTACTAGTAGTATAGTACTGGTATAGTAGTATAGTACTGGTATAGTAGTATAGTACTGGTATAGTAGTATAGTAGTATAGTACTGGTAGTAGTAGTATAGTACTGGTAGTAGTAGTATAGTACTGGTAGTAGTAGTATAGTACTGGTAGTAGTAGTATAGTACTGGTATAGTAGTATAGTACTGGTATAGTAGTATAGTACTGGTAGTAGTAGTATAGTACTGGTATAGTAGTATAGTAGTATAGTACTGGTATAGTAGTATAGTACTGGTAGTAGTAGTATAGTACTGGTAGTAGTAGTATAGTACTTGTATAGTACTGGCAGTAGTAGTATAGTACTGGTAGTAGTAGTATAGTACTGGTAGTAGTAGTATAGTACTGTTAGTAGTAGTAGTATAGTACTGGTATAGTAGGTATAGTAGTATAGTACTGGTAGTAGTAGTAGTATAGTACTGGTAGTAGTAGTATAGTACAGGTATAGTAGTATAGTACTGGTAGTAGTAGTAGTATAGTACTGGTAGTAGTAGAATAGTACTGGTATAGTAGTATAGTACTGGTAGTATAGTACTGGTAGTAGTATAGTACTGGTAGTAGTAGTAGTAGTATAGTACTGGTAGTAGTAGTATAGTACTGGTAGTAGTAGTATAGTACTGGTAGTAGTAGTATAGTACTGGTAGTAGTAGTATAGTACTGGTATAGTAGTATAGTACTGGTATAGTAGTATAGTACTGGTATAGTAGTATAGTACTGGTAGTAGTAGTATAGTACTGGTAGTAGTAGTATAGTACTGGTATAGTAGTATAGTACTGGTATAGTAGTATAGTACTGGTAGTAGTAGTATAGTACTGGTATAGTACTGGTATAGTAGTATAGTACTGGTATAGTAGTATAGTACTGGTATAGTAGTATAGTACTGGTATAGTAGTATAGTACTGGTAGTAGTAGTATAGTACTGGTAGTAGTAGTATAGTACTGATAGTAGTAGTATAGTACTGGTAGTAGTAGTATAGTACTGGTAGTAGTAGTATAGTACTGGTATAGTAGTATAGTACTGGTAGTAGTAGTATAGTACTGGTAGTAGTAGTATAGTACTGGTAGTAGTAGTATAGTACTGGTAGTAGTACTGGTATAATAGTATAGTACTGGTATAGTAGTATAGTACTGTTAGTAGTATAGTACTGGTATAGTAGTATAGTACTGGCATAACTGGTATAGTAGTATAGTACTGGTATAGTAGTATAGTACTGGTATAGTAGTAGTAGTAGTATAGTACTGGTAGTAGTAGTAGTATAGTACTGGTAGTAGTAGTATAGCAGTAGTAGTATAGTACTGGTAGTAGTAGTATAGTACTGGTAGTAGTAGTATAGTACTGGTAGTAGTAGTATAGTACTGGTAGTAGTAGTATAGTACTGGTAGTAGTAGTATAGTACTGGTATAGTAGTAGTATAGTACTGGTACAGTAGTAGTATAGTACTGGTAGTAGTAGTAGTATAGTACTGGTAGTAGTAGTATAGTACTGGTATAGTAGTATAGTACTGGTATAGTAGTATAGTACTGGTATAATAGTATAGTAGTATAGTACTGGTATAGTAGTATAGTACTGGTATAGTAGTATAGTACTGGTATAGTAGTATAGTACTGGTATAGTAGTATAGTACTGGTAGTAGTAGTATAGTACTGGTAGTAGTAGTATAGTACTGGTATAGTAGTAGTATAGTAGTAGTATAGTACTGGTATAGTAGTATAGTACTAGTATAGTAGTACTAGTATAGTAGTAATAGTAGTACTGGTATAGTAGTAGTATAGTACTGGTAGTAGTAGTATAGTACTGGTATAGTAGTATAGTACTGGTATAGTAGTATAGTACTGGTATAGTAGTATAGTACTGGTAGTAGTAGTATAGTACTGGTATAGTAGTATAGTACTGGTAGTAGTAGTATAGTACTGGTATAGTAGTAGTATAGTACTGGTAGTAGTATAGTACTGGTAGTAGTAGTATAGTACTGGTAGTAGTAGTAGTATAGTACTGGTATAGTAGTATAGTACTGGTATAGTAGTAGTAGTATAGTACTGGTATAGTAGTATAGTACTGGTAGTAGTAGTATAGTACTGGTATAGTAGTATAGTACTGGTATAGTAGTATAGTACTGGTATAGTAGTATAGTACTGGTAGTAGTAGTATAGTACTGGTATAGTAGTATAGTACTGGTAGTAGTAGTATAGTACTGGTATAGTAGTATAGTACTGGTAGTAGTAGTATAGTACTGGTAGTAGTAGTATAGTACTGGTATAGTAGTATAGTACTGGTAGTAGTAGTATAGTACTGGTAGTAGTAGTATAGTACTGGTAGTAATATAGTACTGGTAGTAGTAGTATAGTAGTAGTAGTATAGTAGTGGTATAGTAGTAGTAGTAATAGTAGTAGTAGTAATAGTAGTATAGTATTAATAGTAGTAGTATAGTATTAATAATAGTAGTAGTAGTAATAGTAGTAGTATAGTAGTAGTAGTAACAGTAGTAGCAGTAGTATAGTATTAGTTGTAGTAGCAGTAGTAGCAGCAGTAGTATAGTATTAGTAGTATAGTATAGTAATAGTATAGTATTAGTAATAGTAGTAGTAGCACTAGTAATTGTATAGTAATAGTAGTAGTAGTAGTATAGTAGTAGTAGTTGAAGTATAGTATTAGAAGTAGTAGTATTAGTATATTATTATTAGTAGTATAGTATTAGTATTTTTAGTAGTATAGTATTAGTATTATTAGTAATAGTATAGTATTAGTAGTAGTAGTAGCAGTAGTATAATATTAGTAGTAGTAGTAGCAGTAGTATACTATTATTAGTAGTAGTGATATAGTATTAGTAGTAGTAGTATAGTAGTAGCAGCTGTAGTAGTTGTAGTAGGATAATAGTAGCTCTAATAGTAGCAGTAGTAGTACAGCAGTAGAAGCTCTGGTAGTCACGAAAAGGCTTGATCCGAGGAAGAGGAAGGAAGCTTAAATACTTAGGATCAAGAGCATTTTGAACTCTAGTAGAGTAGATTAAACTATTAATACAGTTCAACAAACCAGCTCTTAATAGAAAGTCAATAAATTATTTTTTTCTCTCATTTTCTAGATTTAATTAATAAAATATGGGACTAAATTATCTTATAAATTATCAAATAATTCATAATATTGACAGTTGTTTGACTAAGGAGAAGGAAAACTTTTAAGTGTTACATGGATATTCAACACAGTACATTGGTGATTGGTGGAATGATGAAGTAAAGGTTGTGATTGGTGGAATGATGAAGTAAAGGTTGTGATTGGTGGAATGATGAAGTAAAGGTTGTGATTGGTGGAATGATGAAGTAAAGGTTGTGTGGAATGATGAAGTTGTGATTGGTGGAATGATGAAGTAAAGGTTGTGATTGGTGGAATGAAGTAAAGGTTGTGATTGGTGGAATGATGGTTGTGATTGGTGGAATGAGAAGAGGTTGTGATTGGTGGAATGATGCTTATGAGAGGTTTTTACAAAGCAGAAGTGTTATAAGAAGAGTAGAGTATATGGAGAGTAAAAGAAAGGTGAAGAGAGTGGTGAGAGAGTGCAAAAGGAGAGCAGATGAGAGTGGGAGAGGCACTGTCAAGAAATTTTAATGAAAATAAGAAAATTTTTTGGAGTAAAACAAGTTAAGAAAGCCTAGGGAACGAATGGATTTGTCAGTTAAAAACAGAGTAGGGGAGTTAGTAGATGGGGAGATGGAGGTATTGGGTAGATGGCGAGAATATTTTGAAGAACTTTTAAATGTCGGCGAAGAAAGGGAGGTGGTAATTTCATGCACTGGACAGGGAGGTATACCATCTTTTAGGAGTGAAGAAGAACAGGATGTGAGTGTGGGGGAGGTGCGTGAGGCATTACGTAGAATGAAAGGGGGTAAAGCAGCTGGAACTGACGGGATCACGACAGAAATGTTAAAAGCAGGGGATGATATAGTGTTGGAGTGGTTGGTATTTTTGTTTAATAAATGTATGATAGAGGGGAAGGTACCTAGGGATTAGCAGAGAGCATGTATAGTCCCTTTATATAAAGGGAAGGGGGACAAAAGACGTTGTAAAAATTATAGAGGAATAAGTTTACTGAGTATACCAGGAAAAGTGTACGGTAGGGTTATTATTGAAAGAATTAGAGGTAAGTCAGAGAGTAGGATTGCGGATGAGCAAGGAGCTTTTAGAGTGGGTAGGGGATGTGTAGATCAAGTGTTTACATTGAAGCATATATGTGAACAGTATTTAGATAAAGGTAGGGAAGTTTTTATTGCATTTATGGATTTAGAAAAGGCATATGATAGAGTGGATAGGGAAGCAATGTGGCAGATGTTGCAAGTATATGGAATAGGTGGTAAGTTACTAAATGCTGTAAAGAGTTTTTATGAGGATAGTGAGGCTCAGGTTAGGGTCTGTAGAAGAGAGGGAAACTACTTCCTACTTAGACAGGAATGTGTAATGTCACCATGGTTGTTTAATATATTTATAGATGGGGTTGTAAAACAAGTAAATGCTAGGGTGTTCGGGAGAGGGGTGGAATTAAATTATGGGGAATCAAATACGAAATGGGAAATGACACAGTTACTTTTTGCTGATGATACTGTGCTTATGGGAGATTCTAAAGAAAAGTTGCAAAGGTTAGTGGACGAGTTTCGGAGTGTGTATAAAGGTAGAAAGTTGAAAGTGAACATAGAAAAGAGTAAGGTGATGAGGGTACCAAGCGAGCTTGGTGCCCGGGGGTATGGGGTAACATCGCTTAGCTTCGGCTAAGTGCCCATACTTATCTTGGGTCTAGCTCCGTGGTAAAGTACTGTGGACTCTGATACAGAGTTAGCAGGTTCGAGTCCTGCTGTGGACGTAGAGACAATGTTTATATATATATATATATATATATATATATATATATATATATATATATATATATATATATATATATATATATATATATATATATATATATATATATATATATTATACTGATCTCTGGCTGAAGGAGACTCGAACCTACGAACCTTGGAACAAGGTACGCAGTGCTTTACCAACCTAGCTACACTGGTCCAATACCTTGGCGCCTAGCTCACGCTAGACGTTGATCCAAGGCAGACAGCTTTCCAGCTTTCAAACATTGTTAAAATCTCTTGTATATCTACTACCAATAATTCAGAGTCATGTACCTATATATGTGTTATATCTATGTGACTCTGATGGGTTAGTATTATACCCCTTCAAGAATATTCTAATATTCCACATACACTTTTTAAATTGATAAATTAGACACATGTGTGCAACTCGTGGCTTCATCAGTCCATACGTATGGACTGATGAAGCCACTCTGTGGCGAAACGTTTCCTCAATAAAGATACCCAAGAGTTGCACAAGTGTCTAATTTATCAACATGTCGGTTCTCTGAACCATTCATCTACAAACCTGTCAGGCACTGCAACTTAATACTTAGGATTTCTTCGCTTGCCTAATTCTTGGGCACGACCTACTTCCACATTGAACAAATGTGACACCACCTATGACTGCTGCACCTCTCCTGCTATACGGTTTATAAGCTGCTTCTCCGCTCATATGCCGTATTCTATTCAAGATTGATGGACTGAACACATCGACTCAAGGTTGAGGGACTGATTACCTCATTCTCCTCCTGTTCTTCAAGTTTCTCCTACGTATGGACTGATGAAGCCACTGTGTGGCGAAACGTTTCCTCAATAAAGATACCCAAGAGTTGCACATGTGTCTAATTTATCAACATGTCGGTTCTCTGAACCATTCATCTACAAACTTTTTAAATTGCACCAAAGTGGTTGTGTCACTTACCTTTTATATCCTACCTCACTCCCCCCTCCCACCCTTTCACTCCCCCTCCCACCCTTTTATATTCTATTCTACCTCACTCCCCCCTCCCACCCTTTTATATCCTACCTCACTCCCCCCTCCCACCCTTTTATATCCTACCTCACTCCCACTCCCACCCTTTAATATCCTACCTCACTCCCCCCTCCCACCCGTTTCCAATATTTCTATCCTTACCCATCCTTCTTCCTTACCCATCTTACCAAAGCTCTGGTCATAAGAAACCGGAAAAGAAGAAGCCAGGGGAGACAGTAATGTCAGTGTGGGAGACGCAAGATACCTGCCAGGAGAGACAGTAATGCAAGTGTGGGAGACACAAAATACCTGCCAAGAGAGACAGTAATGCAAGTGTGGGAGGCACAACATACCTGCCAGGAGAGACAGTAATGCCAGTGTGGGAGACACAACATACCTGCCAGGAGAGACAGTAATGCCAGTGTGGGAGACACAACATACCTGCCAGGAGAGACAGTAATGCCAGTGTGGGAGACACAACATACCTGCCAGGAGAGACAGTAATGCCAGTGTGGGAGACACAACATACCTGCCAGGAGAGACAGTAATGCCAGTGTGGGAGACACAACATACCTGCCAGGAGAGACAGTAATGCCAGTGTGGGAGACACAACATACCTGCCCAGGAGAGACAGTAATGCCAGTGTGGGAGACACAACATACCTGCCAGGAGAGACAGTAATGCCAGTGTGGGAGACACAACATACCTGCCAGCGGAGACAGTAATGCCAGTGTGGGAGACACAACATACCTGCCAGGAGAGACAGTAATGCCAGTGTGGGAGACACAACATACCTGCCAGGAGAGACAGTAATGCCAGTGTGGGAGGCACAACATACCTGTCAGGAGAGACAGTAATATCAGTGTGGGAGACACAACATACCTGCCCAGGAGAGACAGTAATGCCAGTGTAGGAGACACAACATACCTGCCAGGAGAGAGAGTAATGTGAGTGTGGGAGACATCACATACCTGCCAGGAGAGACTGTAATGCCAGTGTGGGAGGCACAACATACCTGCCAGGGGAGACAGTAATGCCAGTGTGGGAGGCACAACATACCTGCCAGGGGAGATAGTAATGCCAGTGTGGGAGACACAACATACCTGCCAGGAGAGGTAGTAATGCCAGTGTGGGAGACACAAGATACCTGCCAGGAGAGACAGTAATGCCAGTGTGGGAGACATCACATACCTGCCAGGAGAGACTGTAATGCCAGTGTGGGAGGCACAACATACCTACCTGGGGAGACAGTAATGCCAGTGTGAGAGACACAAGATACCTACCTGGGGAGACAGTAATGCCAGTGTGGGAGACACAAGATACCTGCCAGGAGAGACAGTAACGCCAGTGCGGGAGACACAACATACCTGCCAGGAGAGACAGCAATGCCAGTGTGGGAGACACAACATACCTGCCAGGAGAGACAGTAATGCCAGTGTGGGAGACACAACATACCTGCCAGGAGAGACAGTAATGCCAGTGTGGGAGACACAACATACCTGCCAGGAGAGACAGTAATGCCAGTGTGGGAGACACAACATACCTGCCAGGAGAGACAGTAATGCCAGTGTGGGAGACACAACATACCTGCCAGGAGAGACAGTAATGCCAGTGTGGGAGACACAAGATACCTGCCAGGAGAGACAGTAATGCCAGTGTGGGAGACACAATATACCTGCCAGGGGAGACAGTAATGCCAGTGTGGGAGACACAAGATACCTGCCAGGAGAGACAGTAATGCCAGTGTGGGAGACACAACATACCTGCCAGGAGAGACAGTAATGCCAGTGTGGGAGACACAAGATACCTGCCAGGAGAGACAGTAATGCCAGTGTGGGAGACACAACATACCTGCCAGGAGAGACAGTAATGCCAGTGTGGGAGACACAACATACCTGCCAGGAGAGACAGTAATGCCAGTGTGGGAGACACAAGATACCTGCCAGGAGAGACAGTAATGCCAGTGTGGGAGACACAACATACCTGCCAGGGGAGACAGTAATGCCAGTGTGGGAGGCACAACATACCTGCCAGGGGAGACAGTAATGCCAGTGTGGGAGACACAACATACCTGCCAGGGGAGACAGTAATGCCAGTGTGTGAGACACAACATACCTGCCAGGAGAGACAGTAATGCCAGTGTGGGAGACACAACATACCTGCCAGGGGAGACAGTAATGCCAGTGTGGGAGGCACAACATACCTGCCAGGGGAGACAGTAATGCCAGTGTGGGAGACACAACATACCTGCCAGGGGAGACAGTAATGCCAGTGTGGGAGACACAACATACCTGCCAGGGGAGACACTAATGCCAGTGTGGGAGACACAACATACCTGCCAGGGGAGACAGTAATGCCAGTGTGGGAGACACAACATACCTGCCAGGGGAGACAGTAATGCCAGTGTGGGAGACACAACATACATGCCAGGGGAGACAGTAATGCCAGTGTGGGAGACACAACATACCTGCCAGGGGAGACAGTAATGCCAGTGTGGGAGACACAACATACCTGCCAGGGGAGACAGTAATGCCAGTGTGGGAGACACAACATACCTGCCAGGGGAGACAGTAATGCCAGTGTGGGACACACAACATACCTGCCAGGGAGAGACACTACATACCTGCCAGGGGAGACAGTGATGCCAGTGTGGGAGACACAACATACCTGCCAGGGGAGACAGTAATCCCAGTGTGGGAGAGAAAACATACCTGCCAGGGGAGACAGTGATGCCAGTGTGGGAGACACAACATACCTGCCAGGAGGGACAGTAATGCCAGTGTGGGAGACACAACATACCTGCCACCGGAGACAGTAATGCCAGTGTGGGAGACACAACATACCTGCCAGGAGAGACAGTAATGCCAGTGTGGGAGACACAACATACCTGCCAGGAGAGACAGTAATGCCAGTGTGGGAGACACAACATACCTGCCAGGAGAGACAGTAATGCCAGTGTGGGAGACACAACATACCTGCCAGGGAGACAGTAATGCCAGTGTGGGAGACACAACATACCTGCCAGGAGAGACAGTAATGCCAGTGTGGGAGACACAACATACCTGCCAGGAGAGACAGTAATGCCAGTGTGGGAGACACAACATACCTGCCAGGAGAGACAGTAATGCCCGTGTGGGAGACACAACATACCTGCCAGGAGAGACAGTAATGCCAGTGTGGGAGACACAACATACCTGCCAGGAGAGACAGTAATGCCAGTGTGGGAGACAAAACATACCTGCCAGGAGAGACAGTAATGCCAGTGTGGGAGACACAACATACCTGCCAGGAGAGACAGTAATGCCAGTGTGGGAGACACAACATACCTGCCAGGAGAGACAGTAATGCCTGTGTGGGAGACACAACATACCTGCCAGGGAGTGTGGGAGAGACAATAATGCCAGTGTGGGAGACACAACATACCTGCCAGGAGAGACAGTAATGCCAGTGTGGGAGACACAACATACCTGCCAGGAGAGACAGTAATGCCAGTGTGGGAGACACAACATACCTGCCAGGAGAGACAGTCATGCCAGTGTGGGAGACACAACATACCTGCCAGGGGAGACAGTAATGCCAGTGTGGGAGACACAACATACCTGCCAGGGGAGACAGTAATGCCAGTGTGGGAGACACAACATACCTGCCAGGAGAGACAGTAATGCCAGTGTGGGAGACACAAGATACCTGCCAGGAGAGACAGTAATGCCAGTGTGGGAGACATCACATACCTGCCAGGAGAGACAGTAATGCCAGTGTGGGAGACACAACATACCTGCCAGGAGAGACAGTAATGCCAGTGTGGGAGACACAACATACCTGCCAGGGGAGACAGTAATGCCAGTGTGGGAGACACAACATACCTGCCAGGAGAGACAGTAATGCCAGTGTGGGAGACACAACATACCTGCCAGGAGAGACAGTAATGTCAGTGTGGGAGACACAACATACCTGCCAGTGAGACAGTAATGCCAGTGTGGGAGACACAACATACCTGCCAGGAGAGACAGTAATGCCAGCGTGGGAGACACAACATACCTGCCAGGAGAGACAGTAATGCCAGTGTGGGAGACACAACATACCTGCCAGTGAGACAGTAATGCCAGTGTGAGAGACACAACATACCTGCCAGGAGAGACAGTAATGCCAGTGTGAGAGACACAACATACCTGCCAGGAGAGACAGTAATCCCAGTGTGGGAGACACAACATACCTGCCAGGGGAGACAGTAATGCCAGTGTGGGAGACACAACATACCTGCCAGGAGAGACAGTAATGCCAGTGTGGGAGACACAACATACCTGCCAGGAGAGACAGTAATGCCAGTGTGGGAGACACAAGATACCTGCCAGGAGAGACAGTAATGCCAGTGTGGGAGACACAACATACCTGCCAGGAGAGACAGTAATGCCAGTGTGGGAGACACAACATACCTGCCAGGAGAGACAGTAATGCCAGTGTGGGAGGCACAACATACCTGCCAGGGAGAGACAGTAATGCCAGTGTGGGAGACACAACATACCTGCCAGGAGAGACAGTAATGCCAGTGTGGGAGACACAACATACCTGCCAGGAGAGACAGTAATGCCAGTGTGGGAGACACAACATACCTGCCAGGGGAGACAGTAATGCCAGTGTGGGAGACACAACATACCTGCCAGGGGAGACAATAATGCCAGTGTGGGAGACACAACATACCTGCCAGGAGAGACAGTAATGCCAGTGTGGGAGACACAACATACCTGCCAGGAGAGACAGTAATGCCAGTGTGGGAGACACAACATACCTGCCAGGAGAGACAGTAATGCCAGTGTGGGAGACACAACATACCTGCCAGGAGAAACAGTAATGCCAGTGTGGGAGACACAACATACCTGCCAGGAGAAACAGTAATGCCAGTGTGGGAGACACAACATACCTGCCAGGGGAGACAGTAATGCCAGTGTGGGAGACACAACATACCTGCCAGGATAGACAGTAATGCCAGTGTGGGAGACACAACATACCTGCCAGGAGAGACAGTAATGCCAGTGTGGGAGACACAACATACCTGCCAGGAGAGACAGTAATGCCAGTGTGGGAGACACAACATACCTGCCAGGAGAGACAGTAATGCCAGTGTGGGAGACACAACATACCTGCCAGGAGAGACAGTAATGCCAGTGTGGGAGACACAACATACCTGCCAGGAGAGACAGTAACGCCAGTGCGGGAGACACAACATACCTGCCAGGGGAGACAGTAATGCCAGTGTGGGAGACACAACATACCTGCCAGGAGAGACAGTAATGCCAGTGTGGGAGACACAACATACCTGCCAGGAGAGACAGTAATGCCAGTGTGGGAGACACAACATACCTGCCAGGGGAGACAGTAATGCCAGTGTGGGAGACACAACATACCTGCCAGGGGAGACAGTAATGCCAGTGTGGGAGACACAACATACCTGCCAGCCAGTGTGGGAGACACTACATACCTACCAGAGGAGACAATAATGCCAGTGTGGGAGACACTACATACCTGCCAGGGGAGACAGTAATGCCAGTGTGGGAGACACAACATACCTGCCAGGGGAGACAGTAATGCCAGTGTGGGAGACACTACATACCTGCCAGGGGAGACAGTAATGCCAGTGTGGGAGACACTACATACCTGCCAGGGGAGACAGTAATGCCAGTGTGGGAGACACAACATACCTGCCAGGGGAGACAGTAATGCCAGTGTGGGAGGCACAACATACCTGCCAGGGGAGACAGTAATGCCAGTGTGGGAGGCACAACATACCTGCCAGGGGAGACAGTAATGCCAGTGTGGGATGCACAACATACCTGCCAGGGGAGACAGTAATGCCAGTGTGGGAGGCACAACATACCTGCCAGGGGAGACAGTAATGCCAGTGTGGGAGACACAACATACCTGCCAGGGGAGACAGTAATGCCAGTGTGGGAGACACTACATACCTGCCAGGGGAGACAGTAATGCCAGTGTGGGAGGCACAACATACCTGCCAGGGGAGACAGTAATGCCAGTGTGGGAGACACTACATACCTGCCAGGGGAGACAGTAATGCCAGTGTGGGAGACACAACATACCTGCCAGGGGAGACAGTAATGCCAGTGTGGGAGACACAACATACCTGCCAGGGGAGACAGTAATGCCAGTGTGGGAGGCACAACATACCTGCCAGGGGAGACAGTAATGCCAGTGTGGGAGACACAACATACCTGCCAGGGGAGACAGTAATACCAGTGTGGGAGACACAACATACCTGCCAGGGGAGACAGTAATGCCAGTGTGGGAGGCACAACATACCTGCCAGGGGAGACAGTAATGCCAGTGTGGGAGACACAACATACCTGCCAGGAGAGACAGTAATGCCAGTGTGGGAGACACAACATACCTGCCAGGAGAAACAGTAATGCCAGTGTGGGAGACACAACATACCTGCCAGGAGAAACAGTAATGCCAGTGTGGGAGACACAACATACCTGCCAGGAGAAACAGTAATGCCAGTGTGGGAGACACAACATACCTGCCAGGAGACAGTAATGCCAGTGTGGGAGACACAACATACCTGCCAGGAGAGACAGTAATGCCAGTGTGGGAGACACAACATACCTGCCAGGAGAGACAGTAATGCCAGTGGGGGAGACACACATACCTGTGGGAGACAGTAATGCCAGTGTGGGAGACACAACATACCTGCCAGGAGACACAGTAATGCCAGTGTGGGAGACACAACATACCTGCCAGTGTGGGAGACATACAGGAGAGACAGTAATGCCAGTGTGGGAGACACAACATACCTGCCAGGAGAGACAGTAATGCCAGTGTGGGAGACACAACATACCTGCCAGGAGAGACAGTAATGCCAGTGTGGGAGACACAACATACCTGCCAGGAGAGACAGTAAGGCCAGTGTGGGAGACACAACATACCTGCCAGGAGAGACAGTAATGCCAGTGTGGGAGACACAACATACCTGCCAGGAGAGACAGTAATGCCAGTGTGGGAGACACAAGATACCTGCCAGGAGAGACAGTAATGCCAGTGTGGGAGACACAACATACCTGCCAGGAGAGACAGGCCAGTGTGGGAGACAGTTATGCCAGTGTGGGAGACACAACATACCTGCCAGGAGAGACAGTAATGCCAGTGTGGGAGACACAACATACCTGCCAGGAGAGACAGTAATGCCAGTGTGGGAGACACAACATACCTGCCAGGAGAGACAGTAATGCCAGTGTGGGAGACACAAGATACCTGCCAGTGTGGGAGAGACAGTAATGCCAGTGTGGGAGACACAAGATACCTGCCAGGAGAGACAGTAATGCCAGTGTGGGAGACACAACATACCTGCCAGGAGAGACAGTAATGCCAGTGTGGGAGACACAAGATACCTGCCAGGAGAGACAGTAATGCCAGTGTGGGAGACACAACATACCTGCCAGGGGAGACAGTAATGCCAGTGTGGGAGACACAACATACCTGCCAGGAGAGACAGTAATGCCAGTGTGGGAGACACAACATACCTGCCAGGAGAGACAGTAATGCCAGTGTGGGAGACACAACATACCTGCCAGGGGAGACAGTAATGCCAGTGTGGGAGACACTACATACCTGCCAGGGGAGACAGTAATGCCAGTGTGGGAGACACTACATACCTGCCAGGGGAGACAGTAATGCCAGTGTGGGAGACACTACATACCTGCCAGGGGAGACAGTAATGCCAGTGTGGGAGACACTACATACCTGCCAGGGGAGACAGTAATGCCAGTGTGGGAGGCACAGTGTGGGAGACAACATACCTGCCAGGGGAGACAGTAATGCCAGTGTGGGAGGCACAACATACCTGCCAGGGGAGACAGTAATGCCAGTGTGGGAGACACAACATACCTGCCAGGGGAGACAGTAATGCCAGTGTGGAAGACACAACATACCTGCCAGCGGAGACAATAATGCCAGTGTGGGAGACACTACATACCTGCCAGGGAAGACAATAATGCCAGTGTGGGAGACACTACATACCTGCCAGGGGAGACAGTCATGCCAGTGTGGGAGGCACTACATACCTGCCAGGGGAGACAGTAATGCCAGTGTGGGAGACACTACATACCTGCCAGGGGAGACAGTAATGCCAGTGTGGGAGACACTACATACCTGCCAGGGGAGACAATAATGCCAGTGTGGGAGACACAACATACCTGCCAGGGGAGACAGTAATGCCAGTGTGGGAGACACAACATACCTGCCAGGGGAGACAGTAATGCCAGTGTGGGAGGCACAACATACCTGCCAGGAGAGACAGTAATGCCAGTGTGGGAGACACAACATACCTGCCAGGGGAGACAGTAATGCCAGTGTGGGAGACACAACATACCTGCCAGGGGAGACAGTAATGCCAGTGTGGGAGACACAACATACCTGCCAGGGGAGACAGTAATGCCAGTGTGGGAGACACAACATACCTGCCAGGAGAGACAGTAATGCCAGTGTGGGAGACACAACATACCTGCCAGGAGAGACAGTAATGCCAGTGTGGGAGACACAACATACCTGCCAGGAGAGACAGTAATGCCAGTGTGGGAGACACAACATACCTGCCAGGAGAGACAGTAATGCCAGTGTGGGAGACACAACATACCTGCCAGGAGAGACAGTAATGCCAGTGTGGGAGACACAACATACCTGCCAGGAGAGACAGTAATGCCAGTGTGGGAGACACAACATACCTGCCAGGAGAGACAGTAATGCCAGTGTGGGAGACAAAAGATACCTGCCAGGAGAGACAGTTATGCCAGTATGGGAGACATAACATACCTGCCAGGAGAGACAGTAATGCCAGTGTGGGAGGCACAACATACCTGCCAGGGGAGACAGTAATGCCAGTGTGGGAGGCACAACATACCTGCCAGGGGAGACAGTAATGCCAGTGTGGGAGACACAACATACCTGCCAGGAGAGACAGTAATGCCAGTGTGGGAGACACAACATACCTGCCAGGAGAGACAGTAATGCCAGTGTGGGAGACACAACATACCTGCCAGGAGAGACAGTAATGCCAGTGTGGGAGACACAACATACCTGCCAGGAGAGACAGTAATGCCAGTGTGGGAGACACAACATACCTGCCAGGGGAGACAGTAATGCCAGTGTGGGAGACACAACATACCTGCCAGGAGAGACAGCAATGCCAGTGTGGGAGACACAACATACCTGCCAGGGGAGACAGTAATGCCAGTGTGGGAGACACAACATACCTGCCAGGAGAGACAGTAATGCCAGTGTGGGAGACACAACATACCTGCCAGGAGAGACAGTAATGCCAGTGTGGGAGACACAACATACCTGCCAGGAGAGACAGTAATGCCAGTGTGGGAGACACAACATACCTGCCAGGAGAGACAGTAATGCCAGTGTGGGAGACACAACATACCTGCCAGGAGAGACAGTAATGCCAGTGTGGGAGACACAACATACCTGCCAGGAGAGACAGTAATGCCAGTGTGGGAGACACACGATAACTGCCAGGAGACAGTAATGCCAGTGTGGGAGACACAATATACCTGCCAGGAGAGACAGTAATGCCAGTGTGGGAGACACAACATACCTGCCAGGAGAGACAGTAATGCCAGTGTGGGAGACACAAGATACCTGCCAGGAGAGACAGTAATGCCAGTGTGGGAGACACAACATACCTGCCAGGAGAGACAGTAATGCCAGTGTGGGAGACACAGTATATCTGCCAGGAGAGACAGTAATGCCAGTGTGGGAGACACAAGATACCTGCCAGGAGAGACAGTAATGCCAGTGTGGGAGACACAAGATACCTGCCAGGAGAGACAGTAATGCCAGTGTGGGAGACACAAGATACCTGCCAGGAGAGACAGTAATGCCAGTGTGGGAGACACAAGATACCTGCCAGGAGAGACAGTAATGCCAGTGTGGGAGACACAAGATACCTGCCAGGAGAGACAGTAATGCCAGTGTGGGAGACAAGATACAGTAATGCCAGTGTATCTGCCAGGTGAGACATTAATGCCAGTGTGGGAGACACAAGATACCTGCCAGGAGACAGTAATGCCAGTGTGGGAGACACAAGATACCTGCCAGGAGAGACAGTAATGCCAGTGTGGGAGACACAAGATACCTGCCTGGAGAGACAGTAATGCCAGTGTGGGAGACACAAGATACCTGCCAGGGGAGACAGTAATGCCAGTGTGGGAGACACAACATACCTGCCAGGAGAGACAGTAATGCCAGTGTGGGAGACATCACATACCTGCCAGGGAGACAGTAATGCCAGTGTGGGAGACACAACATACCTGCCAGGGGAGACAGTAATGCCAGTGTGGGAGACACTACATACCTGCCAGGGGAGACAGTAATGCCAGTGTGGGAGACACTACATACCTGCCAGGGGAGACAGTAATGCCAGTGTGGGAGACACTACATACCTGCCAGGGGAGACAGTAATGCCAGTGTGGGAGACACTACATACCTGCCAGGGGAGACAGTAATGCCAGTGTGGGAGACACAACATACCTGCCAGGGGAGACAGTAATGCCAGTGTGGGAGGCACAACATACCTGCCAGGGGAGACAGTAATGCCAGTGTGGGAGACACAACATACCTGCCAGGGGAGACAGTAATGCCAGTGTGGGAGACACAACATACCTGCCAGGGGAGACAGTAATGCCAGTGTGGGAGACACTACATACCTGCCAGGGGAGACAGTAATGCCAGTGTGGGAGACACTACATACCTGCCAGGGGAGACAGTAATGCCAGTGTGGGAGACACAACATACCTGCCAGGGGAGACAGTAATGCCAGTGTGGGAGACACAACATACCTGCCAGGGGAGACAGTAATGCCAGTGTGGGAGACACAACATACCTGCCAGGGGAGACAGTCATGCCAGTGTGGGAGACACAACATACCTGCCAGGGGAGACAGTAATGCCAGTGTGGGAGACACAACATACCTGCCAGGAGAGACAGTAATACCAGTGTGGGAGGCACAACATACCTGCAAGGGAAGGCAGTAATGCCAGTGTGGGAGACACATAACATACCTGCCAGAGGAGAGAGTAATGCCAGTGTGGGAGACACTACATACCTGCCAGGGGAGACAGTAATGCCAGTGTGGGAGACACAACATACCTGCCAGGGGAGACAGTAATGCCAGTGTGGGAGACACAACATACCTGCCAGGAGAGACAGTAATGTCAGTGTGGGAGACACAACATACCTGCCAGGGGAGACAGTAATGCCAGTGTGGGAGACACAACATACCTGCCAGGGGAGACAGTAATGCCAGTGTGGGAGACACAACATACCTGCCAGGAGAGACAGTAATGCCAGTGTGGGAGACACAACATACCTGCCAGGAGAGACAGTAATGCCAGTGTGGGAGACACAACATACCTGCCAGGAGAGACAGTAATGACAGTGTGGGAGACACAACATACCTGCCAGGAGAGACAGTAATGCCAGTGTGGGAGACACAACATACCTGCCAGGAGAGACAGTAATGCCAGTGTGGGAGACACAACATACCTGCCAGGAGAGACAGTAATGCCAGTGTGGGAGACACAACATACCTGCCAGGGGAGACAGTAATGCCAGTGTGGGAGACACAACATACCTGCCAGGAGAGACAGTAATGCCAGTGTGGGAGACACAACATACCTGCCAGGAGAGACAGTAATGCCAGTGTGGGAGACACAACATACCTGCCAGTGAGACAGTAATGCCAGTGTGGGAGACACAACATACCTGTCAGGAGAGACAGTAATATCAGTGTGGGAGACACAACATACCTGAATAGGAGAGACAGTAATGCCAGTGTAGGAGACACAACATACCTGCCAGGAGAGACTGTAATGCCAGTGTGGGAGGCACAACATACCTGCCAGCGGAGACAGTAATGCCAGTGTGGGAGGCACAACATACCTGCCAGGGGAGACAGCAATGCCAGTGTGGGAGACACAACATACCTGCCAGGGAGAGACAGACACAACATACCTAATGCCAGTGTGGGAGACACAACATACCTGCCAGGAGAGACAGAAATGCCAGTGTGGGAGACACAAGATACCTGCCAGGAGAGACAGTAACGCCAGTGCGGGAAACACAACATACCTACCTGGGGAGACAGTAATGCCAGTGTGAGAGACACAAGATACCTGCCAGGGGAGACAGTAATGCCAGTGTGGGAGTCACAACATACCTGCCAGGGGAGACAGTAATGCCAGTGTGGGAGACACAACATACCTGCCAGGGGAGACAGTAATGCCAGTGTGGGAGACACAACATACCTGCCAGGAGAGACAGTAATGCCAGTGTGGGAGACACAACATACCTGCCAGGAGAGACAGTAATGCCAGCGTGGGAGACACAACATACCTGCCAGGAGAGACAGTAATGCCAGTGTGGGAGACACAACATACCTGCCAGGGGAGACAGTAATGCCAGTGTGGGAGACACAACATACCTGCCAGGAGAGACAGTAATGCCAGTGTGGGAGACACAACATACCTGCCAGGAGAGACAGTAATGCCAGTGTGGGAGACACAACATACCTGCCAGGAGAGACAGTAATGCCAGTGTGGGAGACACAACATACCTGCCAGGAGAGACAGTAATGCCAGTGTGGGAGACACAACATACCTGCCAGGGGAGACAGTAATGCCAGTGTGGGAGACACAACATACCTGCCAGGAGAGACAGTAATGCCAGTGTGGGAGGCACAACATACCTGCCAGGGGAGACAGTAATGCCAGTGTGGGAGACACAACATACCTGCCAGGGGAGACAGTAATGCCAGTGTGGAAGACACAACATACCTGCCAGGGGAGACAGTCATACCAGTGTGGGAGGCACAACATACCTGCCAGGGGAGACAGTAATGCCAGTGTGGGAGACACAACATACCTGCCAGGGGAGACAGTAATGCCAGTGTGGGAGACACAACATACCTGCCAGGGGAGACAGTAATGCCAGTGTGGGAGACACAAAATACCTGCCAAGAGAGACAGTAATGCAAGTGTGGGAGGCACAACACACCTGCCAGCGGAGACAGTAATGCCAGTGTGGGAGACACAACATACCTGCCAGTGGAGACAGTAATGCCAGTGTGGGAGACACAACATACCTGCCAGCGGAGACAGTAATGCCAGTGTGGGAGACACAACATACCTGCCAGGAGAGACAGTAATGTTAGTGTGGAAGACACAAGATACCTACCTGGAGAGACAGTAATGTCAGTGTGGGAGACACAGCATACCTGCCAGGAGAGACAGTAATGCCAATGCTGGAGGCACAACATACCTGCCAGGAGAGACAGTAATGCCAGTGTGGGAGACACAACATACCTGCCAGGAGAGACAGTAATGCCAGTGTGGGAGACACAACATACCTGCCAGGAGAGACAGTAATGCCAGTGTGGGAGACACAACATACCTGCCAGGAGAGACAGTAAT